>NC_080029.1:95433844-95736875 GCF_030020395.1 Manis pentadactyla | reverse complement strand
CTGTGGAACTTCAGTAGCTCACAATCTCACTGGCGCACCTCCCTCAACTCCCTACTTTCTCTCCCATTTTCCCTTCTTTCTTGATGCCAAGCTATTCAGGACAATTAAAACTCCTCTTCAGAATGTTCTGAGAAACATTCTCATTTCCAGGAATTACACAGGCCTACAAGCTAACTGCATATACACACATAAAGACTTTACCTCCTCCTGAGAATTCCTTGCTATTTATTAATATATTGGCATGAACCCATATATATATATATACATAAATATGTACATATTTATGAAGGGAAGGAAAGAAAGGAGGGAAGGAGGAAAGAAGGGAGAAAGAGAGTCAAGTGCTAATCAGAGAATGATACTGAGGAAATAGATAGGCATTACTAAAGGAATTGAGAGCCAGAACGTTGTAGTTAAAACCATGGCTGTGTTCAAATATTGATATCACCTGAATACTAGCTTTACAACTTGGAGCAAGTTACTGAATTTTTCTATGCATCAGTTTCTCTCTATGAAATTGGCATATTAATAATAATAGCCAGCTCATGGGCCATTCTGAGTCTTAAAAGAGATAATGTATAAAGTACTTAAACACTACTTATCGTGACTCAGTAGGTCACAGGTAAGTGCAGCTATCATTATCACAAGTATGATAATTATAGAAATCACACTAGTATGACAAGAAATGCTGAAAGTCAGGCAGGGCTGCAAATGTGGAGTGAAACACTGATTCCCATAAACCTGGAATGTATCAGTCAGATTTATTAGATAACTGTGCTAAAAAGAGCATCTGTGCCAGCAACCCCCCACCCACACCCCACCCCACCCCCAACACACACACACACAAAACGTCTTAACTAAATCTCAGCCTGGTTATCTTGCTTTCTCCATTCTCCAAAAGTCTCAATTACATAGAAGTCTGGATTAAAACACTATTATGACAGAACTGGACCAGAATTGAAGGAAAAGAAAATGGTAGGACAGTCATTTAGTCTTAATTCACACCTTCAAAGACTTTAATTTGCAGACCAATGTCTAGATGGAAAGAAAACACACTTGAGAGGAAATTGATCCCCTTCCAGACAGCAGATGTGGACAAAAGGCTGAGACACTGCAGATGACTGGTGGTCTCTGCCTATATACCCTGTTTTAGTGAGCTACTTGGGTGCTGGTGATAGTTATGTTTAAGGTCTCATAGTAGAACTAACCTAAAGTTCTTAGACTGTAACGGAAAGGAAAAATGATATTTACTGTGATCTGCCTCTCTTAGGTACAGTAATGATGTTAGTCACAGCTGACGTTGGGCTCCCTCATTTCCCTCAGTGAGCACGATGGGCTTTATGTGGGTTAGACCACCCTCCAGGTTTTCATTTTTAACACTTTACAAATAAGAGTCAGTGGAGCTTTAAAATCATGACCTGTCCAGTGAACTGTCAGACTTTCATTCTTTCCTACAGCACTTTAAGTCACGAATTTAAAGTGTGGGTGTCATGGGGGAGAGAAATATTTAATTAAAGCCTATGGCAATATCACCAAGTGGACAAAAAGTAATAATCTTTTGAATTTTCTCTTTGTGCAGCCTTTCCATTTCTTTTAGATACTGTATTCAAGATAAAAGCACTGAATTTCCAAACACTTATTCTATTGTCAGCTTTCCGCCATGTAACCCTTGCTCTTGAAAAATAAGAAAAGCAGAAATGTGTATAGATGCTGCTTAGCTTGAATCTGTGGACATGGCACTGCATCTTCTCTCTTAAATATCATTTTATAAAACCAGGTTTTGCCTCGTTTGTATTCCTTACACATCTCTCCCTTTTTGTCTACCTTAGGTCTTTTAAATTTAGCTGAAAGAAAAGTGCTGTATTATGGAATCAAGTCTCCTTATCTTTTTCCCCGAAAAAATTGTGTGCAGTATTTATTTCCCTTATGTAGCAATTTAAAACACACAGGAAAGTATGTAGAATACCATCACCCTTTCATCTTTCTATCGAGGTATACTTACACACATTTCTTATAGCATATAATGAAGTGAAGCTATACATTTCTTCACTTTGTACAGCCTACCAGAGTTTAGACTTCTAAAACTAAGGAAGTATTTATTTGTAATAATCCACAGGAGAAGTATTTTTCATGTTTCACAGGGGTGAATAGTAAAGAAAATTCCATATTAAAACAAGTATAGTTCCTGCCTAACTCACTGTTGCAAACTATTCTTCCAAGGATTAAAATAATATATACTTATTTATGAAGTTTTGTTCATAGTAGTCATTTAATAATCATTTAATATATGAAGGGTGAATGAATGAGAAAATAACAATTCTAAAGATTCCCCAGTTACCTAGAATAGCACATCAGTTAGCCTCCTTAAAATAAAGATGTTATTAATTATTTTTCATATATTGCCTCTAAATGCAAAAAAATGTGGATTGGACTCCTAAGGCCCTTTTCTCAGGAATACTTTGTATTTTTGATAAATTTACAATGACCTGCCATTAAATTTCATGTCATCTTTTCCTTCAAGGGATTACTGGTCGTGTGAATGGAAAAAATCCGAATGGTTAGGCATATGATTTATTTATTTATTTATTCATTCATTCATTTATTTATTTATATTTTGGTATCATTAATCTACAATTACATGAAGAACATTATGTTTACTAGGCTCCCCCCTTCACCAAGTCCCTCCAACATAAACCTTCACAGTCACTGCCCATCTGCGTAGTAAGATGCTGTAAAATCACTACTTGTCTTCTCTGTGATGCACAGCCCTCCCGGTGCCCCCCATGCACTATATATTCTAATAGTAGTGCCCTCTTTCTTTTTCCCCACCCTTATCCTTCCCTTCCCACCCATCCTCCCCAGTCTCTTTCCCTTTGGTAACTGTTAGTCCATTCTTGGGTTCTGTGAGTCTGCTGCTGTTTTGTTCCTTCAGTTTTCCTTTGTTCTTATACTCCACAGATGAGTGAAATCATTTGGTACTTGTCTTTCTCCACCTGGCTTATTTCACTGAGCATAATACCCTCTAGCTCCATCCATGTTGTTGCTAATGGTAGGATCTGTTTTTTTCTGATGGCTGCATAATATTCCATTGTGTATATGTACCACCTCTTCTTTATCCATTCATCTACTGATGGACATTTAGGTTGCTTCCATATCTTGGCTATTGTAAATAGTGCTGCGATAAACATAGGGGTGCATCTGTCTTGTTCAAACTGGAGTGCTGCATTCTTAGGTTAAATTCCTAGAAGTGGAATTCCTGGGTCAAATGGTAAGTCTATTTTGAGCATTCTGAGGAACCTCCATTCTGCTTTCCACAATGGTTGAACTAATTTACATTCCCACCAGCAGTGTAGGAGGGTTCCCCTTTCTCCACAACCTCGCCAATATTTGTTGTTGTTTGTCTTTTCGATGATGACGATCCTTACTGGTGTGAGGTGATACATCATTGTGTTTTTAATTTTCATTTCTCTGATGATTAGCGATGTGGAGCATCTTTTCATGTGCCTGTTGGCCATCTGGATTTCTTCTTTTTTTTCTTTTTGAGAGGGCATCTCTCATATTTATTGATCAAATGGTTGTTAACAACAATAAAATTCTGTATAGGGGACTCAATGCACAATCATTAATCCACCCCAAACCTAATTCTCAACAGTCTCCAATCTTCTGAAGCATAATGAACAAGTTCTTAGATGGTGAACAAATTCTTACATAGTGAATAAGTTCTTACATGGTAAACGGTGCAAGGGCAGTCATCAAAGAAACTTTCGGTTTTGATCACGCATTATGAACTATGAACAATCAGGTCAAATATGAATATTCGTTTGATTTTTATACTTGATTTATATGTGAATTCCACATTTCTCCCTTATTATTATTATTTTTAATAAAATGCTGAAGTGGTAGGTAGGTGCAAGGTAAAGGTAGAAAACATAGTTTAGTGCTGTAAGAGGGCAAATGTAGATGATCAGGTGTGTGCCTGTAGACTATGTGTTAATCCAAGCTAGACCAGGGCAATAAAACATCCACGTATGCATGGATTTCTTCTTTAGAGAACTCTCTATTCAGCTCCTCTGCCCATTTTTTAATTGGATTATTTGCTTTTTGTTTGTTGAGTTGTGTGAGCTCTTTATATATTTTGGATGTCAATCCTTTATCGAATCTGTCATTTATGAATATATTCTCCCATACTGTAGGGTACCTTTTTGTTCTATTGATGGTGTCCTTTGCTGTACAGAAGCTTTTTAGCTTGATATAGTCCCATTTGTTCATTTTTGCTTTTGTTTCCCTTGCCCGGGGAGATATGTTCATGAAGAAGTCACTCATGTTTATGTCCATAGATTTTTGCCTATGATTTTTTCTAAGAGTTTTATGGTTTCATGACTTACATTCAGATCTTTGATCCATTTCGAATTTGCTTTTGTGTATGGGGTTAGACAGTGATCCAGTTTCATTCTCTTACATGTAGCTGTCCAGTTTTGCCAGCACCATCTTTTGAAGAGACTGTCATTTCCCCATTGTATGTCAATGGCTCCTTTATCGTGTATTAATTGGCCATATATGTTTGAGTTAATGTCTGGAGTCTCTCTTCTGTTCTACTGGTCTGTAGCTCTGTTCCTGTGCCAGTACCAAATTGTCTTGATTACTGTGACTCTGAAGTAGAGCTTGAAGTTGGGGAGCGAGATCCCCCCCCCTTTATTCTTCCTTCTCAGTATTGCGTTGGCTATTCGGGGTCTTTGACAGTTTCATATGAATTTTTGAACTATTTGTTCCAGTTCGTTGAAGAATGCTGTTGGTAATTTGATAGGGATTACAACAAATCTTTATATTGCTTTGGGCAAGATGGCCATTTTGACGATATTAATTCTTCCTAGACAGGAGCATGGGATGAGTTTCCATTTGTTAGTGACCTCTTTAATTTCTCTTAAGAGTATCTTGTAGTTTTCAGCGTATAGGTCTTTCACTTCTTGGTTAGGTTTATTTGTAGGTATTTTATTCTTTTTGATGCTATTGCGAATGGAGTTGTTTTACTGATTTCTCTTTCTATTAGTTCATTGTTAGTGCATAGGAAAGCTACAGATTTCTGTGTGTTAATTTTGTATCCTGCAACTTTGCTGAATTCCGATATTAGTTCTAGTAGTTTTGCAGTGGAGCCTTTAGGGTTTTTTATGTACAGTATCATGTCATCTGCAGATAGGGACAGTTTGACTTCTTCTTTACCAGTCTAGATTCCTAGTATTTCTTTGTTTTGTCTGATTGCCATGGCTAGGACCTCCAGTACTATGTTGAAAAACAGTGAAGAGAGTGGGCATCCCTGTCTTGTTCCTGATCTCAAAGGAAAAGCTTTCAGCCTCTCACTGTTCAGTATGTTGTTAGCTGTGGGTTTATCATACATGGCCTTTATTATGTTGAGATACTTGCCCTCTATGCCCATTTTGTTGAGAGTTTTTATCATGAATGGATGTTGAATTTTGTCGAATGCTTTTTCAGCATCTATGGAGATGATCATGTGGTTTTTGTCTCTCTTTTTGTTGATGTGGTGGATGATGTTGATGGATTTTCAAATGTTCTACCATCCTTGCATCCCTGGGATGAATCCCACTTGGTCATGGTGTATGATCCTCTTGATGTATTTCTGAATTTGGTTTGCTAATATTTTGTTGAGTATTTTTGCATCTACGTTCATCAGGGATATTGGTCTGTAGTTTTCTTCTTTGGTGGAGTCTTTGCCTGGTTTTGGTATTAAGGTGATGTTGGCTTCATAGAATGAGTTTGGGAGTATTCCCTCTTCTTCTATTTTTTGGAAAACTTTAAGGAGAATGGGTATTATGTCTTTTCTGTATGTCTGATAAAATTCCAAGGTAAATCCATCTGGCTTGGGGGTTTTGTTCTTGGGTAGATTTTTGACTACTGATTCAATTTCGTTGCTGGTAATTGGTCTGTTTAGATTTTCTGTTTCTTTCTGGGTCAGTCTTAGAAGGTTGTATTTTTCTAGGAAGTTGTCCATTTCTCCTAGGTTTTCCAACTTGTTAGCATGTAGGTTTTCATAGTATTCTCTAATAATTATTTGTATTTCTGGGGAGTCCATCATGATTTTTCCTTTCTCCTTTCTGATTGTGTTGATGTGTGTTGACTCTCTTTTCCTCTTAGTAAGTCTGGCTAGAGGTTTATCTATTTTGTTTATTTTCTCAAAGAACCAGCTCTTGGTTTCGTTGATTTTTTTCTATTGTTTTATTCTTCTCAATTTTATTTATTTCTTCTCTGATCTTTATTATGCCACTCCTTCTGCTGACTTTAGGCCTCATTTGTTCTTCTTTTCCAATTTTGATAATTGTGATGTTAGACTATTCATTTGGGTTTGTTGTTCCTTCTTTAAATATGCCTGCATTGCTATATACTTTTCTCTTAAGACTGCTTTTGCTGCATCCCACAGAAGTTGGGGCTTTGTGTTGTTGTTGTCATTTGTTTCCATATATTGCTGGATCTCCATTTTAATTTGGTCGTTGATCCATTGATTATTTAGGAGCATGTTGTTAAGCCTCCATGTGATTGTGAGCCTTTTTTGCTTTCTTTGTACAATTTATTTCTAGTTTTATACCTTTGTTGTCTGAAAAGTTGGTTGGTAGGATTTCAATCTTTCGGAATTTACTGAGGCTCTTTTTGTGGCCTAGTATGTGGTCTATTCTGGATAATGCTCCATGTGCACTTGAGAAGAATGTGTATCCTGTTTCTTTTGTATGTAGAGTTCTATAGATGTCTATTAGGTCCATCTTTTCCAGTGTGTTGTTCAGTGCCTCTGTGTCCTTAGATATTTTCTGTCTGGTGGATCTGTCCTTTGGAGTGAGTGGTGTGTTAAGTCTCCTAAAATGAATGCATTGCATTCTGTTTCCTCCTTTAATTGTTAGTATTTGTTTCACATATGCTGGTTCTCCTGTTTTGGGTGCATATATGTTTATAATGGTTATATTCTCTTGTAGGACTGAGCCCTTTATCATTATGTAGTGTCCTTCTTTATCTCTTGTTACTTTCTTTGTTTTGAAGTCTCTTTTGTTTGATACTAGTACTGCAACACCTGCTTTTTTCTCCCTGTTGTTTGCATGAAATATCTTTTTCCATCCCTTGACTTTTAATCTGTGCATGTCTTTGGGTTTGAGGTGAGTCTCTTCTAAGCAGCATATAGATGGGTCTTGCTTGTTTATCCATTCTATTACTCTGACTTTTGATTGGTGCTTTCAGTTCATTTACTTTTAGAGTGATTTTTGAAAGATATGTACTTATTGTCATTGCAGGCTTTAGATTCATGGTTACCAAAGGTTCAAGGTTAGCTTGTTTACTACCTTACTGTCTTACTTACCTCACTTATTGAGCTATTTTAAACACAGTCTGATGGTTATTTCTCTCCCTTCTTATTCCTCCTCCTCTATTCTTCATATGTTGGGTGTTTTTTTCTGTGCTCTCTTTAGGAGTGCTCCCATCTAGAGCAGTCCCTCTAAGATACACTGTATAGGTGGTTTGTGGGAGGCAAATTCCCTCAAATTTTGCTTGTCTGGGAATTGTTTAATCCCTCCTTCATATTTAAATTATAATCTTGCTGAATACAGTATCCTTGGTTCAAGGCCCTTCTGTTTCATTGCATTAAATATATCATGCCATTCTCTTCTGGTCTGTAAGGTTTCTGTTGAGAAGTCTGATGATAGCCTGATGGGTTTTCCTTTGTAGGTGACCTTTTTTCTCTCTCTGGCTGCCTTTAATACTCTCTCCTTGTCCTTGATCTTTGCCATTTTAATTATTATGTGTCTTGGTGTTGTCCTCTTTGGGTCCCGTCTCTTGGGAGTTCTGTGTGCCTCCATAGTCTGAGCAAGTATTTCCTACCTCAGTTTGGGGAAGTTCTCAGTAATTATTTCTTCAAAGACACTTTCTATCCCTTTTTCTCTCTTCTTCTTCTTCTGGTTCCCCTATAATGCAGATATTGTTCCTTTTAGATTGGTCACACGGTTCTCTTAATATTGTTTCATTCCTGGTGATCCTTTTATCTCTTTCTGTCAGCTTCTATGCATTCCTGTTCTCTGGTTTGTATTTCATCAATGGCCTCTTGCATCTTATCCTTTCTGCTTCTAAATCCTTCCAGAGTTTGTTTTACTTCTGTAATCTCCCTCTGGATGTCTGTGATTTCCCTCTGGAGTTCATCCCTTAGCTCTTGCATATTTCTCTGCAGCTCTGTCAGCATGTTTATGATTTTTATTTTGAATTCTTTTTCAGGGAGACTGGTTTGGTCTGTCTCTGCAGATCCTCTCTCAGGTATTATCTGAACTATCTTGGACTGGACTAAATTTTTTTGCCTTTTCATGGTGATAGCAGTGGCTGTAGGCAGTTTGCAGGTGTGTCAGCTGGGAGAAGAAAGTCCTTTCCTGCTTGCTGGATGCCTTGCCCTTCTCTGCTGCCTATGTCTGTTACCCACACTCCTGGAGCAGCCACCGGGTTAGTCCCCTAAGCTTCTGAGGGCTGGGTCTCCGTCAGAGCAGAACGGAGCCCTTCTGGGGAGTGGCAGGCACACCAGGTGCGCTCCTCTGTGATAGCGGCACCCCTGCCGGGCAGCTGTTAACCAGAAGCAGCCTTTGGGTATGGCCCGTGCAGCTGTGCATTGGACTGGGATTTTGGTCAGCTGCTGGGAGCGCGCCTGCTCCCTCTGGCTCCACTGCAGGTGTGCGTGGGACTCTCCCGCATGAGCCTCTACTGGCCTCCTCTGGCTCCACTGCCACCGGTGCGTGCAAGCCGCACCCAGGCTGTTCGGTTGCCACCACTGCAGGCTCGCACAAGCCTCTCCTGGTCCCCTCTGGCGCTGTTCGCGCATGCAATCTGCTCCTGGTCCCTTCCGGTGCTGCCGCCCCCGGCACGTGCTGCCACTCTCCCGCTACTGGGCTGGTGTGTCTGGGTCCACGCCAGTTGGAGGAATGACTGGGAGGCTGCTTAGTGCTGTGAGGGGCTTCAGAGCTGCGCTGCCTCCCCGGGGTTTAGGGTGCCTAAGGTTTCCCGGGATTCCCAGCTGCTGGCTAAGTGTGCCGGGACGACTTCGTCCAGCTATGGGGTCCCTATCTCTTTAAGACTTGAAAAAAGCACTCACTTCTCTTTTGTCTCAGGGGCGCCAGTTGTGGTGTCCTGCCCACAGGTTTTGTTTTTCCATTTCTCTAATATCCAGCACCCCATGCACCTTGTGTCTGCATTCCTGGTGTGGATTTCTAGAGCTGGTGTTTGGCAGTCCTGGGCTTTCACTCCCTCCCTGTTCCGACTCCTTTCTTCCTGCCAGGTTCTGAGGTGGGAGAGCATTCCAGTCCTGCCTGGCCGTGGCTTGTAACTTACCCCCTTCATGTGATGTTGAGTTCTTGTAGATGTAGATATATCCTCGCTGTTGTATTGCATCCACTGGTGTCTCTTTTAGGAACAGTTGTATTTATTGTATTTTCATAAATATATATGTTTTGGGGAGGAGATTTCCTCTGGACTACTCATGCCGCCATCTTCCTGTGATCACCCAGGCATATGATTTTTAAAAGAAATTTTCAGGCAAAATAACCTACCATAAATGCATATTCATTTATTCAGTTTCCATGTTGAATTTATATTAAATCAAGTTGGTTAATTTTCGAAAGATCTACTCAGGAATTATGTATTTCTTTTTAGCCACCTAATGAGGTTATAGTACAAAAAATACTCCTCAGTGCTCCTGTGATATACCTTGAAATAATGCTTGATGATTGACAATAGAGAAAAAGAGAATAAAGAAAGGAAAATTAAATACATTAATTTGAATGTTATATAAATGAGAATCACAAAGTAGAAACAAATGTTATTTTTTTCCTTTCACTCTTGTCACCTTTATGAATGTTTTTGACACTCAGAAGTATGAATTACTATATCAAATACATTAAACCTTCAGGAATTATAAATTGGAGTGAAAACACCCCCCAAGAGACTCTTGAGTTATTCAGTGCTTCTGTCGTCAGTTAGAACAGCACAAAATTTCTAGAATCCATTTAAGAAACTCAATAGCATTTAAGCTTTATAGGTTTCACCCAAGACAGTATGAAAAAAGGAAAAATGAAGCATAGTTTTCTGCATATTTTTCAGAAAGTTAATTTAGGTAATGTGTGGCATACCTACAATTAGTTAGCTTTGTTAAACGTTATTTTCTGAAAGTAGTTTTTTTGTTTTTTGTTTTGTTTTACCTTTTTGCCTCATTATCAGCCCTGGATTACTTTCAGGAATTGTTGACTAGGTTCACCAATTTCAAGAACATCTTTTCAATAACAATTCAAAAAGAATTTTATAAGAGCTATTTAAGAAATAAATCCATGCATTTATGTTCAATTAATCTTTGATCAGGGTGCCAAGAACACCCTGATCTTGGGGAACAAGATTCGTCTCCTCAGTAAAGGATATTAGGAAAAGTGAATCTCTATATGCAGAAGAATGAAATTAGACCTTACCACACATCATATACAAAAATTGACTCAAAGTGGGTTAAAACAACTGAAAGCATAACACTACTACAAAAAAACACAGGGGAAAAGCTTCTTGACATTGGTCTTGATCATGATTTTTTGGATAGGATATCAAAAGCACAAATAAAAAAAGCATAAATGGGCAAGTGGGGACTAAAAAGTTTCTGTATGAAAAAGGCAACAATCAATGGAGTGAAAAGGCAACCTTTGGAATGGGAAAACATTTGCAAGCCATATATCTGATAAGGGGTTAAATACTCAAAATATATAAGGAGCTCATAGAATGCAATAGCAAAAAAAAAATTATTTGAAATAGTACTAGCTTGGAGATTTAAAATAAAGAGAACACTGTGTCAACCCTTTTGATTATTCTGTATCTAGAATGCCAACTTTCTTTACTACACTTTTTGTTATTGGACCTACCCTTCAAGATCAATAAGATTCAGACTCTTCCAAGTAATCTGACATGATTTTCCCAGTAAACAGTTTCCTTTCTCCTAAAGCATGTAGTATTTGATTACACCACATAATGTCGTATGTGTTTATACACTGTTTATCTTTCTCTGATTTGATTCTTAAGTTATTATTTATTTATTTGTTTGTTTTGGTATCATTAATCTACAATTACATGAGGAACATTATGTTTACTAGACTCCCCCCATCACCAAGTCCCCCTCACAAAGCCCATTACAGTCACTGTCCATCAGCGTAGTAAGATGCTGTAGAGTCACTACTTGTCTTCTCTGTGTTGTACTGCCTTCCCTGTCCCCCACCCACATTATACATGCTAATCATAATGCCCCCTTTCTTTTTTCACCCCCCCTTATCCCTCCATTCCCACCCATCCTCCATAGTCCCTTTCCCTTTGGTAACTGTTAGTCCATTCTTAGATTCTGTGAGTCTCCTGCTGTTCTGTTATTTCAGTTTTTTCTTTCTTCTTATACTCCACAGATGAATGAAGTCATTTGATACTTATCTTTTACAATGTGGTTTATTTCACTGAGCATAATACCCTCTAGCTCCATCCATGTTGTTGCAAATGGTAGGATTTGTTTTCTTCTTATGGCTGAATAATATTCCATTGTGTATATGTACCACATCTTCTTTATCCATTCATCTACTGATGGACACTTAGGTTGCTTCCATTACTTGGCTATTATAAGTAGTGCTGTGATAAACATAGGAGTGCATATGTCTTTTTGAAACTGGGCTCCTGTATTCTTAGGGTAAATTCCTACATGGAAAGATGCTCCACATTGCTAATCATCAGAGAAATGCAAAGTAAAACCACAATAAGATATCACCTCATACTAGTAAGGATGGCCAACATCCAAAAGACAAACAACAACAAATGCTGGGGAGAATGTGGAGAAAGGGGAACCCTCCTACACTGCTGGTGGGAATGTAAATTAGTTCAGCCATTGTGGAAAGCACTGTGGAGGTTTCTCAAAAAACTAAAAATAGAAATACCATTTGACCCTCCTTTCTTTTTGACACTTTTATTCCTTCTCTGGTCCCATGTCTGTTTTACTTCTGGATATTCATTTTGACCTTGTGCTTTCTATATTTAGGATTTACATTTAACAACATGCATGCTTTGGCTGAAAATGGCCCCTCTGGGGTTTTAGCTAAAGCTAACTTCACTGGATCTTCCCATTTTGTATGGTCTCATCCAGACTGTGGGACTCAGTTGGAATTAGCCCAATATGCAGAACCCCAAGCAGGTCCTTCCTTTATGCCTCAGAGTGGGTAGTTAAAAATCCAAGTATTTGATCTACATGAAAAACAAGAATTAGGGCCGCATATCATGGTTAAAACAAGAGAATAGAAATCACCCTGAGATTAAACAATCTGAATGTCCAGGAAGCAGGCCAAGTTTGCTATCACTGTTGCAGGACAAAGACCCACAGCAAAGGAAACTAGCTTTCTAGGGAGACAGGTGAACAAATGCAGTATGTTATTTTTTCCCTCTTTTCCAAATTATGATTTTTTGGAGGTATATACAATGCATAAATCTTAGTGTACAGTGCAATGAATTTTGACATGTGTATATACTCTTGCAACCAACATCCAGTTCAATATATCAAACATCCTCACTAATTTTTTTCCCCTTCACCTGTTTCAGCCATCCGCCCACCCTCTCTCCATGGCTGTTCTCTGTGTTTATGAGTCTGTTTCTGTTTGTTTCAGTTTTTAGATTCCACATATGTGTGAAATCATATGGTATTTGTATCTTTCACTGACTTACTTCACTTAGCATACCATAATAACATTGATGTCACAAATGCAGATTTGTGGTTTTGATTTGCACTTCCCTGGTTATTAGTCATATTGAACTGTGTCTGTGGTCATAGGTCTTCTTTGGAAAAATGTCTATTCATATATTCTGCCAATTTAATTGGATCATTTGTGTGTTGTTTTTTGGTTTTGGTTTCTATGAGTTCTTTATATATTTTGGATATTAGCCCATTATCAGCCCATTATTGGATATACTATTTGCAAATATATCCTATCATACAATAGGTTGCTTTCTTGTTTTAATAGTTTCTTTCGCTGTGCAGAAGCTCTTTAGTTTGATGTAGTCCCACTTACTTATTTTTGTTTTTGTTTTCCTTGCCTAGAGAGTCATACCCAGAAAAAAATTATTAATGCCATTGTTCAAGAATTTACTGCCTGTGTTTTCTTCTAGGCATTTATCATTTCAGGTCTTTATTTAGGTCTTAAATCCATTTCAAGATTATTTTTGCATATGGTATAAGACAGTGATACAATTCCTTCCTTTTGCATATAGCTGTCCAGCTTTCCTATCACCATTATTTGAAGAGACTGTCATTTCCCTAATGTACATTCTTGCCTCTTTTGTCATATTTTAATTTGACCAAAGAAGTGTGGGTTTATTTCTGGGTTTTTTATCTGTTCCATTAATCCATGTATCTATTTTTGTGTCAGTACTATAATGTTTCGATTACTGTAGCTTTGTAGTTTTGCAGTATAGCTTGCAGTCAGGGAGTGTGACACAAAGCTTTGTTCTTCTTTCTCAAGATGCTTTATCTATTCTGGGTCTTCTGTGGCTCCACAGAAATTTTAGGATTATTTCCTCTAGTTCTTTGAACAATGGCATTGGTGTTTTGATAGGGATTGCACTGAATCTGTAGATTGCTTTGAGTAGTATGGGCATTTTAACAATATTAGTTCTTCCTATCCATGAGCATAGAATAGCTTTCCATTTGTGTCTTCCTCAATTTATTTCATCAGTGTTTTACAGATTTTAGAGTACAGGTCTTTCATCTCCTTGGTTAGATTTATTCCTAGGTGTTTTATTCTTTTTGATACAATTGTAAATGGGGTTGTTTTATTAATTTCCCTTTCCAATAGTTTGCTATTTCTATATGGAAACAGTAGATTTTTGTACATTTATTTTATATCCTGCAACTTTACTGAATTCATTTATTCTAATACATTTTTGGTAGTGTCTTCAAGCTTTTTTTTAGATATAGTGTCATCCAGTCTGCAAATAGTGATAATATTACTTCTTCCTTACCAGTTTGGATGCCATTTATTCTTTTTATTGACTGAACACTGTGGCTAGCACTTTCAGTACTATGATGAATAAAAGTGGTGAGAGTGGACATCCTTGGTTTGTTCCTTATCTTAGAGGGAAGCTTTCAATTTTTCACTGTTGAGTATGATGTTGGCTTTGGATTTGTCATAAAATGTTTTTTTTTAATGTTGAGATACATTCACTCTATATCCACTTGTTGAGAGTTTTTTTCATGAATAGATGTTGAATTTTTCAGTATCTATTGAGATGATCAGATAGTTTTATCCTTCCTTTTGCTAATGTGGTTTCTCTTATTGATTGATTTGTGGATATTGAACCATCCTTGCATCTCTAAAATAAATCCCACTTAGTTGTGATAAATGATGCTCTTAGTGTATTTTTGAACCTTGTGTGCTAATTTTTTGTCGATAATAATGCATCTGTGTTCACTAGGGATATTGGTCTATAGTTTTATTTCTTTCTAAGTCACACATTTAAAACTGAGCAATAAATTATCAGTCAGAACAAAGACATTCTTAGAAAGAATATTACTAAAAAAGGAATACTGATGGTATGCTGTATAACATATTCTTTGGAGGGTCAGACAATAAAGAAAAGTTCATGGTAACCTACTCATGAAACTATAACTGCTATCAAAACCGCTGAAAGGTAAACCCTTCCAATCACTGTCTTCATCCCATAAATTAATCTGTGATTATTTACTGACCAATGACTCCTCCAACCAGAAGGTGAATATCTCAAGGACAGACAGGATGACCCTGGGGTTCCGCTTTCATCTTCAATGACACAGCCATCAAAGAGGCAAATGTGTCACTTTTTTAGAGACCAAATTGGCTAGTCCAATGTGGACTTGTTTTTTATAACTGTGTTAATATATTTGTATTCCTCTCAATGCTTGTTGCAGTGATACTTACAGTAGATACTCAATAAGTTATTGCAGAATAAAAAACATGATTGCTGAACTTTGAAGTTGTTGTGTTTTAAATTGTCTTATGATTATCTCTGATAAACAAGTTTGAATTGACCTGAAATGAAATATACACACACATAAACACACTTTCTTGGAGTGATGAGATTTTTCTTTTTATTTCTTGGCTTTTATGTTTACTTTCATCTGTTAGCATCTGGTCATATATAAATGGCTACTTACAGATGCAGGCTAAATGTGGATGAGGTCAGAGAAGTGCAGTGTGTACAAAAGAATAAACTGTAACTTGGGGACGTTAAACACAAGGAAGAGAATGGTTGGTACAGTTGTGATATTTTAATGGTGATGCGATTTCTGGACCTAAACACTACCTTCAATTCAAGTGTGTCAAGCAATTTCTGATTAACATGGAAATATCTACTGGAGATTAATAGGGGATCAAGGAGGATTACTTACAGCATATTTCAGGGTAATCCCAATGCCTTTCTTTTAATTAAGTCAGGGAACCCTAATGAGCTATGACTGATAAATGTCTAGATTCAAGTAGACAGAATGTTTTTGCATGCAAACATTAAGACAAAGTATTGTGACCAGAGAACAACAGGTATAATTACAACTGTTTTGATTCCTAATGGTGACAGGCTAACTGAAGGGATTCTGAGACAAAAAAAAAAAAAATTAGTCAGTTTGGATTTATTTAGGAATGCAATAAAATTAAATAAAAATCATTTACAATGATAGAAAGGAGTTATGACTCACAAGAAATTTAATAAATAAAGTAGAATGTCCATGTAATTTATTTTAACTTTTTTGAATCCGGGAGAAAATTGTGCTAACAAATTGAATCATTTAGAGAAAATTCCTCTTGTATATAAATTTAAACCTGTTTTTCCTAAACAGAGGACGAATCCTTCCTGATAATAGTTGAGTCTAAGTCCACTAACCAAGATTTATACAGATTAGCAAAGATTGCAGAAATTACCATATTGGGCAGGAAAGAAAACAGACTTTTGAGATTTCATGTTTCTGAGGGACTCAATATCTTTGCTCTGTCAAATGGGTGAACTTTGAATATAAAGGAGAATTTTTAATGCTTTTAAATTCAATATCATCTAAAATACATATATTCATGTGTACTATGAATTCAGTTCAACCAATATCATTGAATTTTTATTGGGCACAAAGTATGTTTTATGTTGAAAGGTAGTACAGACACACACAAGTATATGTCACTTGACTACAATTTTTTGAGTTTTGTCATGGAATTGAAGCAAAAAAACATCTATTGTGCTTATATTCACTCTTTAATTGGTTTGTGTGCATGTTAATGGGGATGAATTTGACTTGAAAAAGTGTTTCTTTATTAGTTCATTGGTAGATTGATGAGGGCCCTTTGTTTTTCTAAATTAATTTCAAAGCTAAATATATAACTCCAGGTAATACTAATTTAAGAAAAATGAAATGTGACAGAAAAATAAGTTAAACTTGGAAAACTTAGGATTTCTTTGGCATTTCTTATTTGGAAAGGTACTCTTTTTACAATTAGTGGAGAGATCATTGAAAGTAGCATGTCATTCTTACTTTACGACTAAATAAGTGAGATAGTGTTCTATCTACTGAAAAGGATAGGAAATGTGAAATTTAAAACATTTAGTTGGTTACATCCTGGGCGGAAGATGGCGGCGTGAGTAGAGCAGCGGTAATCTCCTCCCAAAACAACATATATCTATGAAAATATAACAAAGACAACCCTTCCTAGAATAAAGACCAGAGGACACAGGACAATATCCAGACCACATCCACACCTGAGAGAACCCAGCGCCTCGTGAAGGGGGTAAGATACAAGCCCCGGCCCCGCGGGAGCCGAGCGCCCCTCCCCCCAGCTCCCGGCGGGAGAAGAGCAGGCAGAGCGGGAGGGAGACGGAGCCCAGGGCTGCCGAACACCCAGCCCCAGCCATCCGGGCCAGAGTGCAGGGCCCTCGATACTGGGAAAACAGGGCAGCAAGAACAGTGAGCAGGCACTGGAGGCTGGGCGACAGAGGACATAAGAAAAGCGCGCGACCATTTTTTTTTTTTTTTGCTTTTTTGCTGCTTTGTTTTGGCGAGCGCTTTTTGGAAGTCTTAAAGGGACAGGGACCCCAATATTAGGGAAACAGGGCAGAAAGACCGGTGAACAGAGGCCTGAGGCTGGCACCGGAGAATAAAGAAAAACGAACGACCACCTTTTTTTTTTTTTTAATTAAAATTTTTTTTTTTTTTTTTTAATTAATAAAATTTTTTTTCTTGTTTTTTTTTGTGGTCGTTGTTTTGTTTTGGCGGGTGCTTTTTGGAAGTCTTAAAGGGGCGGGGCGGGCCACTTAATCCAGAGGTAGGGAATCCGGGATCTCTGGGCACCCTAACCCCTGGGCTGCAGGGAGCAGGGAGGCCCCTTACGGAGATAAATAGCCTCCCAGCAGCTCCTGCTCCAACGCGACTCCACCATTTTGGAGTAGCTGCCCGAGCCAGGATACGCCCACAGCAACAGCGGATATTAACTCCATAGCAGCCGGGCAGGAAGCAGAAACTCTGTCTGCGCGCAGCTGCGCAGCACAAGCCACTAGAGGCCGCTGTTCTCCCAGGAGAGGAGGGCCACAAACCAACAAGAAAGGAAGTCCTTCCAGCCGTCACTCGTCCCAGTTCTGCAGACTATTCCTATCACCATGAAAAGGCAAAGCTACAGGCAGACAAAGATCACAGAGACAACACCAGAGAAGGAGACAGACCTAACCAGTCTTCCTGACAAAGAATTCAAAATAAGAATCATAAACATGCTGACAGAGATGCAGAGAAATACGCAAGAAAAATGGGATGAAGTCCGGAAAGAGATCACAGATGCCAGAAAGGAGATCGCAGAAATGAAACAAACTCTGGAAGGGTTTATAAGCAGAATGGATAGAATGCAAGAGGCCATTGATGGAATTGAAATCAGAGAACAGGAACGCATAGAAGCTGACATAGAGAGAGACAAAAGGATCTCCAGGAATGAAACAATATTAAGAGAACTGTGTGACCAATCTAAAAGGAGCAATATCCGTATTATAGGGGTCCCAGAAGAAGAAGAGAGAGGCAAAGAGATGGAAAGTATCTTAGAAGAAATAATTGCTGAAAACTTCCCCACACTGGGGGAGGAAGTAATCAAACAGACCACGGAAATACACAGAACCCCCAACAGAAAGGATCCAAGAAGGGCAACACCAAGACACATAATAATTAAAATGGCAAAGATCAAGGACAAGGAAAGAGTGTTAAAGGCAGCTAGAGAGAAAAAGGTCACCTATAAAGGGAAACCCATCAGGCTAACGTCAGATTTCTCAACAGAAACCCTACAGGCCAGAAGAGAATGGCATGATATATTTAATACAATGAAACAGAAGGGCCTTGAACCAAGGTTACTGTATCCAGCACGACTATCATTCAAATATGACGGTGGGATTAAACAATTCCCAGACAAACAAAAGCTGAGGGAATTTGCTTTCCACAAACCACCTCTACAGAACATCTTACAGGGACTGCTCTAGATGGGAGCACTCCTAGAAAGAGCACAGCACAAAACACTCAACATATGAAGAATCGAGGAGGAGGAAAAAGAAGGGAGAGAAGAAAAGAATCTCCAGACAGTGTATATAACAGCTCAATAAGCGAGCTAAGTTAGGCAGTAAGATACTAAAGAGGCTAACCTTGAACCTTTGGTAACCACGAATTGAAAGCCTGCAATGGCAATAAGTACATATCTTTCAATAGTCACCCTAAATGTTAATGGGTTGAATGTACCAATCAAAAGACACAGAGTAAAAGAATGGATAAAAAAGCAAGACCCATCTATATGCTGCTTACAAGAAACTCACCTCAAACCCAAAGACATGTACAGACTAAAAGTCAAGGGATGGAAAAACATATTTCAAGCAAACAACAGTGAGAAGAAAGCAGGGGTTGCAGTACTAATATCAGACAAAATAGACTTCAAAACAAAGAAAGTAACAAGAGATAAAGAAGGACACTACATAATGATAAAGGGCTCAGTCAAACAAGAGGATATAACCATTCTAAATATATATGCACCCAACACAGGAGCACCAGCATATGTGAAACAAATACTAACAGAACTAAAGGGGGATATAGACTGCAATGCATTCATTCTAGGAGACTTCAACACACCACTCACCCCAAAGGATAGATCCACTGGGCAGAAAATAAGTAAGGACACGGAAGCACTGAACAACACAGTAGAGCAGATGGACCTAATAGACATCTATAGAACTCTACATCCAAAAGCAGCGGGATATACATTCTTCTCAAGTGCACATGGAACATTCTCCAGAATAGACCACATACTAGGCCACAAAAAGAGCCTCAGAAAATTCCAAAAGATTGAAATCCTACCAACCAACTTTTCAGACCACAAAGGCATAAAACTAGAAATAAACTGTACAAAGAAAGCAAAGAGGCTCACGAACACATGGAGGCTTAACAACACGGTCCTAAATAATCAATGGATCAATGACCAAATCAAAATGGAGATCCAGCAATATATGGAAACAAATGACAACAACAACACTAAGCCCCAACTTCTGTGGGACACAGCAAAAGCAGTCTTAAGAGGAAAGTATATAGCAATCCAAGCATATTTAAAAAAGGAAGAGCAATCCCAAATGAATGGTCTAATGTCACAATTATCGAAATTGGAAAAAGAAGAACAGATGAGGCCTAAGGTCAGCAGAAGGAGGGACATAATAAAGATCAGAGAAGAAATAAATAAAATTGAGAAGAATAAAACAATAGCAAAAATCAATGAAACCAAGAGCTGGTTCTTCGAGAAAATAAACAAAATAGATAAGCCTCTAGCCAGACTTATTAAGAAGAAAAGACAGTCAACACAAATCAACAGTATCAGAAACGAGAAAGGAAAAATCACGACGGACCCCACGGAAATGCAAAGAATTATTGGAGAATACTATGAAAACCTATATGCTAACAAGCTGGGAAACCTAGGAGAAATGGACAACTTCCTAGAAAAATATAACCTTCCAAGATTGACCCAGAAAGAAACAGAAAATCTAAACAGACCAATTACCAGCAACGAAATTGAAGAGGTAATCAAAAAACTACCAAAGAACAAAACCCCCGGGCCAGATGGATTTACCTCGGAATTTTATCAGACATACAGGGAAGATATAATACCCATTCTCCTTAAAGTTTTCCAAAAAATAGAGGAGGAGGGGATACTCCCAAACTCATTCTATGAAGCTAACATCACCCTAATACCAAAACCAGGCAAAGACCCCACCAAAATAGAAAACTACAGACCAATATCTTTGATGAACGTAGATGCAAAAATACTCAACAAAATATTAGCAAACCGAATTCAAAAATACATCAAAAGGATCATACACCATGACCAAGTGGGATTCATTCCAGGGATGCAAGGATGGTACAACATTCGAAAGTCCATCAACATCATCCACCACATCAACAAAAAGAAAGACAAAAACCACATGATCATCTCCATAGATGCTGAAAAAGCATTTGACAAAGTTCAACATCCATTCATGTTAAAAACTCTCAGCAAAATGGGAATAGAGGGCAAGTACCTCAACATAATAAAGGCCATCTATGATAAACCCACAGCCAACATTATATTGAACAGCGAGAAGCTGAAAGCATTTCCTCTGAGATCGGGAACTAGACAGGGATGCCCACTCTCTCCACTGTTATTTAACATAGTACTGGAGGTCCTAGCCACGGCGATCAGACAAAACAAAGAAATACAAGGAATCCAGATTGGTAAAGAAGAAGTTAAACTGTCACTATTTGCAGATGACCTGATACTGTACATAAAAAACCCTAAAGACTCCACCCCAAAACTACTAGAACTGATATCGGAATACAGCAAAGTTGCAGGATACAAAATCAACACACAGAAATCTGTGGCTTTCCTATATACTAACAATGAACCAACAGAGAGAGAAATCAGGAAAACAACTCCATTCACAATTGCATCAAAAAAAATAAAATACCTAGGAATAAACCTAACCAAAGAAGTGAAAGACTTATACTTTGAAAACTACAAGTCACTCTTAAGAGAAATTAAAGGGGACACTAACAGATGGAAACTCATCCCATGCTCGTGGCTAGGAAGAATTAATATCATTAAAATGGCCATCCTGCCCAAAGCAATATACAGATTTGATGCAATCCCTATGAAACTACCAGCAACATTCTTCAATGAACTGGAACAAATAATTCAAAAATTCATATGGAAACACCAAAGACCCCGAATAGCCAAAGCAATCCTGAGAAAGAAGAATAAAGTAGGGGGGATCTCACTCCCCAACTTCAAGCTCTACTATAAAGCCATAGTAATCAAGACAATTTGGTACTGGCACAAGAGCAGAGCCACAGACCAATGGAACAGACTAGAGAATCCAGACATTAACCCAGACATATATGGTCAATTAATATTTGATAAAGGAGCCATGGACATACAATGGCGAAATGACAGTCTCTTCAACAGGTGGTGCTGGCAAAACTGGACAGCTACATGTAGGAGAATGAAACTGGACCATTGTCTAACCCCATATACAAAAGTAAACTCAAAATGGATCAAAGACTTGAATGTAAGCCATGAAACCATTAAACTCTTGGAAGAAAACATAGGCGAAAACCTCTTAGACATAAACATGAGTGACCTCTTCTTGAACATATCTCCCCGGGCAAGGAAAACAACAGCAAAAATGAGTAAGTGGGACTATATTAAGCTGAAAAGCTTCTATACAGCAAAAGACACCATCAATAGAACAAGAAGGATCCCTACAGTATGGGAGAATATATTTGAAAATGACACATCCGATAAAGGCTTGACGTCCAGAATATATAAGGAGCTCTCACGCCTCAACAAACAAAAAACAAATAACCCAATTAAAAAATGGGCAGAGGAACTGAACAGACAGTTCTCCAAAAAAGAAATACAGATGGCCAACAGACACATGAAAAGATGCTCCACATCGCTAATTATCAGAGAAATGCAAATTAAAACTACAATGAGGTATCACCTCACACCAGTAAGGATGGCTGCCATCCAAAAGACAAACAACAACAAATGTTGGCGAGGCTGTGGAGAAAGGGGAACCCTCCTACACTGCTGGTGGGAATGTAAGTTAGTTCAACCATTGTGGAAAGCAGTATGGAGGTACATCAAAATGTTCAAAACAGACTTACCATTTGACCCAGGAATTCCACTCCTAGGAATTTACCCTAAGAATGCAGCAATCAAGTTTGAGAAAGACAGATGCACCCCTATGTTTATTGCAGCACTATTTACAATAGCCAAGAATTGGAAGCAACCTAAATGTCCATCAATAGATGAATGGATAAAGAAGATGTGGTACATATACACAATGGAATACTACTCAGCTATAAGAAAAGGGCAAATCCAATCATTTGCAGCAACATGGATGGAGCTGGAGGGTATTATGCTCAGTGAAACAAGCCAAGCGGAGAAAGAGAAATACCAAATGATTTCACTTATCTGTGGAATATAAGAACAAAGGAAAAACTGAAGGAACAAAACAGCAGCAGAATCACAGAACTCAAGAATGGACTAACAGGTACCAAAGGGAAAGGGACTGGGGAGGATGGGTGGGTAGGGAGGGATAAGGGGGGGAGAAGTAGGGGGGTATTAAGATTAACATGCATGGGGGGGTAGGAGAAAAGGGAGGGCTGTACAACACAGAGAAGGCAAGTAGTGATTCTACAACATTTTGCTATGCTGATGGACAGTGACTGTAAAGGGGTTTATAGGGGAGACCTGGTATAGGGGAGAGCCTAGTAAACATAATATTCGTCATGTAAGTGTAGATTAGTGATAGCAAAAAAAAAAAAGGGCAGTTCCTGTGTGGTAACCTCCAACGAGTTCTACACCAGGGTATAAAGGGCATATAAAAGTGTAGGCAAAGGGTCTGTTTGTGTTTATACAGAGGATCAAAGCCTAATTGGGCTACCCCGAAAATGAACTAAGATACGATATGAAAAAGAACTTCCAACATCTGCACCCTCTGGAAGACTCATGCCAGAAGGTGATCATCAAAAAACCCCAACAAAGATCCACGCACTGCTACAGCTGTAGATGCACTCATCCCACCAGTTCCTGGACCTGCCATGGGAATGAGGAAGGAGATATCTAAGCTGGCCTGTGCATACAGTAAAACAACAAAATTGGACTGGATCTATACTGTTGGAACTCAACCAAGAATTTGGAGAAGTGCAAATTGTAGCGCTCCAAAGTCTTACAACTACAAACTATTTATTGTTAAAAGAGCATATGGCATGTGAACAGTCCCCAGGAATGGGTTGTTTTAATTTGTCTGATTTCTCTCAGACTGTTCAAGTTCATTTGGACAATATCCACCATATCATAGATAAGTTTTCACAAATGCCTAAGGTGCCTAACTGGTTTTCTTGGTTTCACTGCAGATGGCTGGTAATTACAGATATGCTTTGGTTATGTAACTATACTCCTGTTATGTTAATGTGTGTGTGCAATTTAAGTAGTAGCTTAAAACCTATACATGCCTAAGTTACTCTACAAGAAGATATATCAAAGAAATAATCAATCTTCCCATGTTTTCTTCCGCCTGCTACTTCTATAGCTTTTCTTCTTCCTTCCTAATTACAACCCTTAAATAGAATTCGTGCCTCATATCAAATTTACCGAGTATCATAATTCTTCCAAGTGGTAAAGATACCTCAAGACAAATGCTGGGCATAGAAGCCACAGGGCATAAATATGCAAAGAAGTAAAAAGCTAACTTTTCAAACAATAAGGCTTCTCTCTCACTTACCAACTTCACATTTCCCTGTATGGCCCCGGAAGATGACTGGTTAGCCAGAGACGGGTAAGATTCCTCAAGGGAGGAACAACCTAAGACAGGCACAGTCGCAGGGGGGCCATCAGGTGAGAAATTGGGGATCAACAGAGGTGAGGCTTAGAACCTCACCCCCCCGTTCTGAGAGAAATCTTCTGCATACGTGGATGTTTTATTGCCCTGGTCTAGCTTGGATTAACACATAGTCTACAGGCACACACCTGATCATCTACATGTGCTCTCTTACAACACTAAACTATGTTTTCTACCTTTATCTTGTATCTACCTACCATTTCAGCATTTTATTAAAAATAATAATAATAAAGAGAGAAATGTGGTATCCACATATAAATGAAGTATAAAAACCAAATGAGTATTCATATTTGAACTGACTGTTTAGAGTTCATAATGCATGAGCAAAACCGAAAGTTTCTGTGATGACTGCCCTTGTACTGTTCACTATGTAACTTATTCATTATGTAAGAATTTGTTCTACATGTAAAAACTTGTTTGTTATGCCTCAGAAGATTGGAGACTGACAAAAATTAGGCTTGGGGTGGAATAATGATTGTGCATTGAGCATTGACTCCCCTATACAGAATTTTATTGTCGTTAACAACCATTTGATCAATAAATATGAGAGATGCCCTCACAAAAAAAAAAAAAAAAAGGGACAGACTTCCAATGGTAAAATAAATTAGTAACCGGGATGTAATGTATAGCATAAGGAATATAGTCAAGATATTGTAACAGCCTGGTAGGGTGATAGCTGGAACCTAGAATTATGTATATAAATGTTCTACCACTGTGTTGTACACTTGAAACTCATGTAATGTAATACTGTGTGTCAACTACCCTTCAATAAAAAATAATTATTATAAAAAAAAAAAAAAAACATTTAGTTGGTTAAAAACAACTTAAACAAAGGATTTTGACACAGGAAATATAATTATATGATGGCATACTATCTGAAAGTTACTTAAAATTTGAAGTTTAACAAGTGAGTTTAAGCTGGCCTACCTTCTATGATTGAATTTTGTGCTTCAGATATAATAGTGTAAACTTCTTACAGATACACTTACAGTAAATAAAATTGAACTTAACTTTTTTTTTTCCTGAGAGGACATCTCTCATATTTATTGATCAGATGGTTGTTAACAACAATAAAATTCTGTATAGGGGACTCAATGCACAATCATGAATCAACCCCAAGCCTAATTCTCAACAGTCTCCAATCTTCTAAAGCATAACAAACAAGTTCTTACATGGTGAACAAGTTCTTACATAGTGAATAAGTTCTTACATGGTGAACAGTGCAAGGGCAGTCATATCACAGAAACTTTTGGTTTTGATCACGCATCATGAACTATAAACTATCAGGTCAAATGTGATTATTCGTTTGATTTTTATACTTGATTTATATGTGAATCCCACATTTCTCCCTTATTATTATTATTATTTTTTTTTTTAATAAAATGGGGAAGTGGTAGGTAGATGCAAGATAAAGGTAGAAAACATAGTTTAGTGCTGTAAGAGGGCAAATGTAGATGATCAGGTCTGTGCCTATAGACTAAGTATTAATCCGAGGTAGACAAGGGCAACAAAACATCCACAGATGCAGAAGATTTCTCTCAAAACAGGGGTGCGTGAGGTTCTAAGCCTCACCTCTGTTGATCTCCAATTTCTCACCTGATGGCCCCCATGCGACTGTGCCTGAATTAGGTTGTTCCTCCCTTGAGGAATCTTACCCGTCTCTGGCTAACCAGTCATCTTCCGGGGCCATATAGGGAAATGTAAAGTTGGTAAGTGAGAGAGGAACAATATTGTTTGAAAAGGTTAGCTTTTTACTTCTTGCAGATTTATGCCCTGTGGCTTCTATGCCCAGCATTTGTCTTGAGGTATCTTTACCACTTGGAAGAATTATGATAAATGGTAATTTCGATATGAGGCACAAATTCTACTTAGGGGTTGTAATTATGAAGGAAAAAGAAAAGCTATAGAAGTAGCAGATGGAACAAAACATGGGAAGATTGATTATTTCTTTGACATATCGTCTTGTAGTGTAACATAAGCGTGTATAGGTTTTAAATTACTAATTAAATTGTGTGCACACATTAACATAATAGGAATACAGCTACATAACCAAAGCAGACCTACAATTACCAGCCATCTCCAGTGAAACCAAGAAAACCAGTTAGGCACCCTAGGCATTTGTGAAAAATTATCTATGATATGATGGATATTGTCTAACTGAATTTGAATAGTTTGAGAAAAATCAGACAAATTAAAACAACACATTCCTGGGAACCGTTCACATCCCATATGTTCTTTTAACAGTAGATAGTCTACATTCGCAAGATTTTGGGGCGCTGCAACTTGCACTTCTCCTAATTCTTGGTTGAGTTCCGACAGTATAGATCCAGTCAAATTTGTTGTTTTGCTGTATGCACAGGCCAGTTTAGATATCTCCTTCTTCATTCCAATGGCAAGTCCAGGAACTGGTGGGATGAATGCAGCTACAACTGCAACAGCACCAGGATCTTTGTGGAAGTTTTTTGATGATCATCTTCTGGAATGACTCTTCCAGAGAATGTTGATGTTGGAAGTTCTTCTTCATATCGTATCTTAATTCGTTTTCTGGGTAGCCAAATTAGGTTTTGATCATCTGTATAGACACAAAAAAACCCTTTGCCCACACTTTGATATGCCCTTTATATCATTGTGAACTTATTGAAGATCAGCACACAGGAACTGCTTTTGTTTTTTTTTTAAGAGAAAGGAGTATTATCAGAAAAATGTACTTCCATAGCTGATCATCTGACACCATTTAAATGATCAACATGAAGGATATTTAAAGCATGCATTAATCTGTGATTTGCAGTTAGTTATATCCTTTCAGGGAGTAATCCCCCTTTTCTTTATTTTTTTTATCATTAATTTACAATTACATGAAGAATATTATGTTTACTGGGCTCTCCCCTATATCAGGTCCCCCCCACAAAATCCTTTGCAGTCACTGTCCATCAGCATAGCAAAATGTTGTAGAGTCACTACTTGTCTTCTCTGTGTTGTACAGCCCTCCCCTTTCTCTCCCCCCATTACGCATGCTAATCATAATAGCCCCTTTCTTCATCCCCCCCTTAAACCTCCCTACCCAGCCATCCTCCCCAGTCCCTTTCCCTTTGGTACCTGTTAGTCCGTTCTTGGGTTCTGTGTTTCTGCTGCTGTTTTGTTCCTTCAGTTTTTCCTTTGTTCTTATACTCCACAGATGAGTGAAATCATTTGGTATTTCTCTTTCTCTGCTTGGCTTATTTCACTGAGCATAATACCCTCTAGCTCCGTCCATGTTGTTGCAAATGGTAGGATTTGTTTTCTTCTTATGCCTGAGTAATATTCCATTGTGTATATGTACCACATCTTCTTTATGCATTCATCTACTGATGGACACTTAGGTTGCTTCCAATTCTTGGCTATTGTAAATTGTGCTGCAATAAACATAGGGGTGCATCTGTCTTTTTCAAATTTGAGTGCTGCGTTCTTAGGGTAAATTGCCAGGAGTGGAATTCCTGGGTCAAATGGTAAGTCTATTTTGAGCATTTTGAGGAACCTCCATACTGCTTCCAACAATGGTTGAACTAATTTACATTTCAACCAGCAGTGTAGGAGGGTTCCCCTTTCTCCACAACCCCACCAACATTCATTGTTGTTTGTCTTTTGGATGGTGGCCATCCTTACTGGTGTGAGGTGATATCTCGTTGTGCCTTTAATTTGCATTTCTCTGATAATTAGTGATGTGGAGCATCTTTTCATGTGTCTGTTGGCCATCTGTATTTCTTTTTTGGACAACTGTCTGTTCAGTTCCTCTGCCCATTTTTTAATTGGATTATTTGTTTTTTGTTTGTTGAGGTGGGTGAGCTTTTTATATATATTTTGGACATCAAGCCTTTTTCGGATCTGTCATTTACGAATATATTCTCCCATACTGTAGTGTACCTCTCTGTTATATTGATGGTGTCTTTTGCTGTACAGAAGCTTTTTAGCTTAATATAGTCCCACTTGTTCATTTTTGCTGTTGTTTTCCTTGCCCAGCAAGATATTTTCAAGAAGAGGTCACTCATGTTTATGTCTAAGAGGTTTTTGTCTATGTTTTTTCTAAGAGTTTTATGGTTTCATGACTTACATTCAGGTATTTGATCCATTTTGAATTTACTTTTGTGTATGGGGTGAGACAATGGTCCAGTTTCATTCTCCTACATGTAGCTGTAAAGTTTTGCCAGCACCATCTGTTGAAGAGTCTGTCATTTCCCAGTTGTATGTCCATGGCTCCTTTATCGTACATTAATTGACCATATATGTTTGGGATAATCTCAGGAGTCTCTAATCTGTTCCACTGGTCTGTGGCTCTGTTCTTGTGCCAGTACTAAATTGTCTTGATTACTATGGCATTGTAGTAGAGCTTGAAGTTGGGGAGTGAGATCCCCCCTACTTTATTCTTCTTTCTCAGGATTGCTTTGGCTATTCGGGTTCTTTGGTGTTCCCATATGAATTTTTAAACTATTTGTTCCAGTTTGTTGAAGAATGTTTCTGGTAACTTGATAGGGATTGCATCAAATCTGTATATTGCTTTGGGCAGGATGGCCATTTTGATGATATTAATTTTTCCTAGCCACGAGCATGGGATGAATTTCCATTTCTTAGTGTCCCCTTTAATTTCTCTTAAGAGTGACTTGTAGTTCTCAGGGTATAGGTCTTTCACTTTGGTTAGGTGTATTCCTAGGTATTTTATTCTTTTTGATGCAATTGTGAATGGAGTTGTTTTCCTGATTTCTCTTTCTATTGGTTCATGGTTAGTGTATAGGAAAGCCACAGATTTCTGTGTCTTTATTTTGTATCCTGCAACTTTGCTGAATTCCGATATCAGTTC
Source organism: Manis pentadactyla (assembly GCF_030020395.1). Lineage (NCBI taxonomy): Eukaryota > Metazoa > Chordata > Mammalia > Pholidota > Manidae > Manis > Manis pentadactyla. The sequence continues at coordinate 95,708,068 of NC_080029.1, read as the reverse complement.
TAGTAGTTTTGAGGTGGAGTCTTAAGGGATTTTTATGTACAATATCATGTCATCTGCAAATAGTGACAGTTTAACTTCTTATTTACCAATCTGGATTCCTTGTATTTTTTTGTTTTGTCTGATTGCCGTGGCTAGGACCTCCAGTACTATGTTAAATAACAGTGGGGATTGTGGGCATCCCTGTCTTGTTCCCGATCTCAGAGGAAAAGCTTTCAGCTTCTCGCTGTTCAATATGTTGTTGGCTGTGTGTTTATCATATGTGGCCTTTATTATGTTGAAGTACTTGCCCTCTATACCCATTTTGCTGAGAGTTTTTATCATGAATGGATGTTGAATTTTGTCAAATGCTTTTTCAGCATCTATGGAGATGATTGTGTGGTTTTTGTCCTTCTTTTTGTTGATGTGGTGGATGATGTTGATGGATTTTCGAATGTTGTGCCATCCTTGCATCCCTGGGATGAATCCCACTTGGTCATGATGTATGGTCCTTTTGATATATTTGTGAATTCGGTTTACTAATATTTTATTGAGTATTTTTGCATCTACATTCATCAGGGATATTGGTCTGTAATTTCCTTTTTTGGTGGGGTCTTTGCCTGGTTTTCGTATTAGGGTGATGTTGGCTTCATAGAATGAGTTTGGGAGTATTCCCTCCTCTTCTATTTTTTGAAAAACTTTAAGGGGAATGGGTATTATATCTTCTCTGTTTTTCTGATAAAAATCCAAGGTAAATCCGTCTGGCCCAGGGGTTTTGTTCTTGCGTAGTCTTTTGATTACCGTTTCAATTTCTTTCCTCGTAGTTGGTTTGTTTAACTTTTGTGTTTCTTCCTTGGTCAGTCTTAGAAGGTTGTATTTTTCTAGGAAGTTGTCCATTTCTTCTAGGTTTTCCGGCTAGTTGGCATATAGGATTTCTGAACTTAATTTTTTTATAAGGGAAAATTGAACACAAATAATGTTGAGGAAATTCTAATTGGAAATATCCATTGCTCTTAAATTCATTTACGTAATGATATCAATTACAAGAATAGAAATTACCATGAATTGACCTATTGTTTGATCTAATTTCATTATAATTAAATAGAAACAGCTACACACCTTTTCAAAGATAATGAGCCTGCAATAGTGCACTCCTCTCCTGTGACATTGAATGTAGTCACTGTGGATTAAAAATTTAGAAGAGAAATACATAATGCATCAGTCCATGAGAGAAAGGCAAGGGCATTTGTTAAGTGAAAACAGCTATGCTTATGGGAAAATGTTTAAATTTGGCCAATAAATGTGTTTGGCTACTTTGTTTAGATCCAAAAATAAATGGATATTTTTACTGATGTCCTAAAAGAAATTTTAACAAGAATAAGAATATCTGAAAGTCAGTTTAACAGCAAAGGAACTAAAACCATCCATACGTGACAGGTGGAGTTTTAAGTTACACCAATGCTATCTGGATAGTTACCAGGGAGTTTTGATAGATTATTTGAATTGCATAGTTCTTAAGCTCAGTGAGTGTTGATAATTGTATATGTCTGCGTAACTGCCACCCAAACATTCCAGAAAGTTCCATCTTCTCCCTTGTCAGTCACTTTCCCACCTTCCTCTAGGGCCAAAACATTCTGACCTCTACCACATATTATAATGCTTGTTCAAGGACTTCAGGAAAATGAATCATAAATAATGGTCCTTTGTGATTACATATATGGCTTCTTTCACTCAACAAAATGATATTGTGATTCATCCATGTTATTGAGTAATCAGTAACCTTTTCCTTTTTCGGAAGATACCATAATTTGCTTGCCTGTATTCCTATTCATGAATATTTTGGTTGTTTTCAGCTTTCAGCTATTTTATTTAAAACTGCTATGAACTTTCACACAGAAGTCTTCCTGTGAACATGCCATCATTTCTCTTGGATAAATATCTAGAAATGGAATTGTTGGGTTATAGAGTATATGGATTTTTTTCTTTTAATTTTATTTTGGTATCATTAATCTACAATTACGTAAAGGACATTATGTTTACTAGGCTCCCCCCTTCACCAAGTCCCCCCCACATCCCCTTTCACAGTCACTGTCCATCAACATAGTAAGATGCTGTAAAATCACTACTTGTCTTCTCTGTGTTGCACAGCCCTCCCCGTGCCGCCCCCACAGTATACATGTTAATCGTGATGCCCCCTTTCTTTTTACCCACCCTTATCCCTCCCTTCCCGACCATCCTCTCCAGTCCCTTTCCCTTTGGTAACTGTTAGTCCATTCTTGGGTTGTGTGCTTCTGCTGCTGTTTTGTTCCTTCAGGTTTCTTTTGTTCTTATACTCCACATACGAGTGAAATCATTTGGTACTTGTCTTTCTCCACCTGGCTTATTTCACTGAGCATAATACCCTCTAGCTCCATGCATGTTGTTGCAAATGGTAGGATTTGTTTTTTTCTTATGGTTGAGTAATATTCCATTGTGTATATGTACCACCTCTTCTTTATCCAATCATCTACTGATGGACATTTAGGTTGCTTCCATATCTTGGCTATTGTAAATAGTGCAGCAATAAACATAGGGGTGCATCTGTCTTTTTCAAACTGGAGTGCTGCATTCTTGGGGTAAATTCCTAGAAGTGGAATTCCTGGGTCAAACGGTATTTCTATTTTGAGCATTTTGAGGAACCTCCATACTGCTTTCCACAATGGTTGAACTAATTTACATTCCCACCAGCAGTGTAAGAGGGTTCCCCTTTCTCCACAACCTCACCATCATTTGTTGTTGTTTGTCTTTTGAATGGTAGCCATCCTTACTGGTATGAGATGAAATCTCATTGTGGTTTTAATTTGCATTTCTCTGATAACTAGCGTGTCTTGTTATCATGTGTCTGTTGGCCATCTGAATTTCTTCTTTAGAGAACTGTCTAATCAGCTCCTCTGCCCATTTTTTAATTGGGTTATTTGCTTTTTGTTTGTTGAGGTGTGTGAGCTCTTTATATATTTTGGATGTCAACCCTTTATCGGGTGTGTCATTTACGAATATATTCTCACATACTGTAGAATGCCTTTTTGTTCTATTGATGGTGTCTTTTGCTGTACAGAAGCTTTTCAGCTTAATATAGTAAAACTTGTTCATTTTTGCTTTTGTTTTCCTTGCTTGGGGAGATACATTCAAGAAGAGGTCACTCATGTTTATGTCAAAGAGATTTTTGCCTATGTTTTTTCTAAGAGTTTTATGGTTTCATGACTTACATTCAGGTCTTTGATCCATTTTGAATTTACTTCTGTGTATGGGGTTAGACAGTGATCCATTTTCATTCTCTTGCATGTAGCTGTCCAGTTTTGCCAGCACCATCTGTTGAAGAGACTGTCATTTCCCCATTGTATGTCCATGGCCCCTTTATCGAATATTAGTTGACCATATATGTTTGGGTTAATGTTTGGAGTCTCTATTCTGTTCCATTGGTCTGTGGCTCTGTTCTTGTGCCAGTACCAAATTGTCTTGATTACTATGGCTTTGTAGTAGAGCTTGAAGTTGGGGAGTGAGATCCTCCCCACTTCATTCTTCCTTCTCATGATTGCTTTAGCTATTCAGGGTCTTTGGTGTTTCCATATGAATGTTTTAACTATTTGTTCCAGTTCATTGAAGAATACTGTTGGTAGTTTGATAGGGATTGCATCGAATCTGGATATTGCTTTGGGCAGGATGGCCATTTTGACGATATTAATTCTTCCTAGCCAGGAGTATGGGATGAGTTTCCATTTGTTAGTGACCTCTTTAATTTCTCTTAAGAGTGTCTTATACTTTTCTGGGTATAGGTCTTTCACTTCCTTGGTTAGCTTTATTCCTAGGTATTTTATTCTTTTTGATGCTATTGTGAAAGGTATTGTCTTCCTGATTTCTCTTTCTATTAGTTTATTGTTAGTGTATAGGAAAGCCACAGATTTCTCTGTTAATTTTGTATCCTGCAACTTTGCTGAATTCCGATATTAGCTCTAGTAGATTTGGAGTGGAGTCTTAAGGGATTTTTATGTACAATATCATGTCATCTGCAAATAGTGACAGTTTGACTTCTTCTTTACCATTCTAGATTCCTTGTATTTCTTTGTTTTGTCTGATTGCTGTAGCTAGACCTCCAGTACCACGTTGAATAACAGTGGGGATAGTGGGTATCTCTGTCTTGTTCCCAATCTCAGAGGAAAAGCTTTCTGCTTTCCGCTGTTCAGTATGATGTTGGCTGTGGGTTTATCATATATAGAGGTACTTGCCCTCTTTACCCATTTTTTTAGAGTTTTTATCATGATTGGATGTTGAATTTTATAGAATGCTTTTTCAGCATCTATGGAGATGATCATGTGGTTTTTGTCTCTCTTTTTGTTGATGTGGTGGATGATGTTGATGGATTTTCGAATGTTGTACCATCCTTGCATCCCTGGGATGAATCCCACGTGGTCATGGTGTATGATCATCTTGATGTATTTCTGAATTTGGTTTGCTAATATTTTGTTGAGTATTTTTGCATCTATGTTCATCAGGGATATTGGTCTGTAGTTTTCTTCTTTGGTGGAGTCTTTGCCTGGTTTTGGTATTAAGATGATGTTGGCTTCATAGAATAAGTTTGGGAGTATTCCCTCCTCCTCTATTTTTTGGAAAACTTTAAGGAGAATGGGTATTATGTCTTCTCTGTATGTCTGATAAAATTCTGAGGAAAATCCATCTGGCCTGGGGGTTTTGTTCTTGGGTAGTTTTTTGATTACTGATTCCATTTCATTGCCGGTAATTGGTCTGTTTAGATTTTCTGTTTCTTTCTGGGTCAGACTTGGAAGGTGGTATATTTCTAGGAAGTTATCCATTTCTCCTAGGTTTCCCAGCTTGTTAGCATATAGGTTTTCATAGTATTCTCTAGTAATTCTTTGCATTTCTGTGGGGTCCATTGTGATATTTCCTTTCTTGTTTCTGATTCTGTTGATGTGTATTGACCCTCTTTTCCTCTTAATAAGTCTGGCTAGAGGTTTATCTATTTTGTTTATTTTCTCGAAGAACCAGCTCTTGTTTTCATTGATTTTTGCTAGTGTTTTATTTTTCTCAATTTTATTTATTTCTTCTCTGATCTTTATTATGTCCCTCCTTCTGCTGACCTTAGGCCTCATTCGTTCTTCTTTTTCCAGTTTCGATAATTGTGACATTAGACCATTCATTTGGGATTGTTCTTCCTTCTTTAAATATGCCTGGATTGCTATATACTTTCCTCTTAAGACTGCTTTTGCTGTATCCCACAGTAGTTGGGGCTTTGTGTTGCTGTCTTTTTTTTCCATATATTGATGAATCTCTATTTTGATTTGGTCATTGATCCATTGATTATTTAGCAGCGTGTTGTTAAGCCTCCATGTGTTTGTGAGCCTTTTTGCTTTCTTTGTACAATTTATTTCTAGTTTTATGCCTTTGTCATCTGAAAAGTTGGTTGGTAGGGTTTCAATCTTTTGGAATTTACTAAGGCTCTTTTTGTGGCCTAGTATGTGGTCTATTCTGGAGAATGTTCCATGTGCACTTGGGAAGAATGTGTATCCTGTTGCTTTTGGATGTAGAGTTCTGTAGATGTCTATTAGGTCCATCTGTTCTAGTGTGTTTTTCAGTGCCTCTGTGTCCTTGCTTATTTTCTGTCTGGTGTATCTGTTCTTTGGAGTGAGTGGTGTGTTGAAGTCTACCAAAATGAATGCATGGCATTCTATTTCCTCCTTTATTTCTGTTAGTATTTGTTTCACATATGTTGGTGCTCTTGTATTGGGTGCATATATATTTATAATGGTTATATCCTCTTGTTAGACTGAGCCCTTTATCATTATGTAGTGTCCTTCTTTATCTTTTGTTACTTTCTTTATTTTGAAGTCTATTTTGTCTGATACTAGTATTGCAACACCTGCTTTTTTCTCTCTGTTGTTTGCATGAAATATCTTTTTCCATCCCTTGACTCTAAGTCTGTGCACGTCTTTGGGTTTGAGGTGAGTCTCTTGTAAGCAGCATATGGATGGGTCTTGCTTTTTTATCCATTCTATTACTCTGTGTCTTTTGATTGGTGCATTCACTCCATTTACATTTAGGGTGATTATTGAAAGGTATGTACTTAGTAACATTGCAGGCTTTAAGTTTGTGGTTACCAGTGGTTCAAAGTTAGCTTCTTTACTATCTTACTATCTAACTTAACTCACTTATTGAGCTATTATAAACACGGTCTGATGATTCTTTATTTCTCTCCCTTCTTATTCCTCCTCCTCCCTTCTTCATATGTTGGGTGTTTTGTTCTGTGCTCTTTTTAGGAGTGCTCCCATCTAGAGAAGTCCCTGTAAGATGCCCTGTAGAGGTGGTTTGTGGGAGGCAAATTCCCTCAACTTTTGCTTGTCTGGGAATTGTTTAATCCCTCCTTCATATTTAAATGATATTCGTGCTGGATACAGTATTCTTGGTTCGAGGCCCTTGTGTTTCATTGCATTAAGTATATCATGCCATTCTCTTCTGGCCTGTAGGGTTTCTGTTGAGAAGACTGATGATAGCCTGATGGGTTTTCCTTTGTAGGTGACCTTTTTTTCTCCTTGCTTCCTTTAATATTTTGTCCTTGTCTTTGATCTTTGCCATTTTAATTATTATGTGTCTTGATGTCGCCCTACTTGGTTCCCTTGTCATGGGAGTTCTGTGTACCTCTGTGGTCTGATAGGCCATTTCGTCCCCTAGTTTGGGGAAGTTTTCAGCAATTATTTCTTCAAAGACACCTTCTATCCCTTTTTCTCTCTTCTTCTTCTTCTGGTACCCCTATAATGCAGATATTGTTCCGTTTAGATTGGTCACACAGTTCTCTTAAATTTCTTTCATTCCTGGAGATCCTTTTATCTCTCTCTGCATCAGCTTCTCTGCATTCCTGTTCTCTGTTTTCTAGTCCATTAATGGTTTCTTGAATCTCGTCCTTTCTGTCTTGAAGTCCTTCCAGAGCTTGTTTTATTTATGTGTTCTCCCTCCTTAGTTCTTGCATATTTCTCTGCAAGTCCATCAGTATGGTTATGACTTCTGTTTTGAATTCTTTTTCAGGAAGACTGGTTAGATCTATCTCCCCAATTTCCTTCTCAGAGGAAGATGTAAAAGATGTCGAAGCTGTCTGGGTTAGTCTTGTCTGGATCAAATTTTTTTGCCTTTTCATGTTGATAGGTGCAGTGGAGTGCTATTGACGCATCTGTCAGCTGGGAGAGTCAAGCCTTTTTCCACTTGGTTCCTGGCCTTTCTTTACTGGGACAACTGCGACCCCTAGTGGCTTGTGTTGAACAATTGCATGTAGACTGGATCTGTGTATCTTGCCTTGCCGGTATGGAGGAAACTCCCTTGCTGTGGGCGTGGCCAATCTCAGGGTGCCACTCTGCTATGGCGGGGCCCTGGAGGGGTAATGGATGGGGGGGGCTGTTTGGCTGTTTTCATCCGTGAGTGGTCTCAGAGTTGTTGCCCAGGGGGTTAGTGCACCCGGAGTTCCCTGGAATTTCCAGCTGCTGGACTGTGACCCGGGATGCTTCCATCCAGTTGTGGGGTCCCTGTCCCTTTAAGACTCTCAAAAAGCACTCGCTTTTCTTTGTCACAGGGGCACTGGCTTCGGGACCCACTCAAAGGTCTTACTGTCCTGCTTCCCTCGTTTCCAGCACCCCACGCATGCACTGTGTCTGCGCTCTGTTCCAGATGGCTGGGTCTGGGTGTTCAGCGGTCCTGGGCTCCCTCTCCCTCCCTGCTCTGACTCCTCTCCTCCTGCTGGGAGCTGGGGGGAGGGGCGCTCGGGTCCCGCCAGGCTGCGGCTTGTATCTTACCTCTTTCACCAGGTGCTGGGTTCTCGCAGGTGTGGATGTAGTCTGGCTGTTGTCCTGTGTCTTCTGGTCTATCTCTTAGGAGTACTTGTATTTTCAAAAATAGATATGTTTTTGCGAGGAGATTCCCACTGTCCTACTCACGCCGCCATCGTGGCTCCCTAGTAAATGTATTTTTTACTTTTATAGGACAATACCAACCTCCAAGCTTGCTTGCCTGCTTTTGTAATTTTTGGTTACTTTTTCACTAGTGTTTTTTGTGATTGAAAAAATTAGTTTATAAGCAAAGCTTACCTTAATACAAAAATTCTACATAACTGGAAATGTTTTACTCTATATATAAAAACTGGCAAAAGCAATTGGAAGCATAGTGTAATGCAGAATAATGGTACTCTGAGGATAATGATGGCCTATCCTAATCTTGGAACCTATTTATATGATATGGGGAATACGAATATTAAAGTGTAATTCAGGTTGCAGATGGAATTAAGGTTGCCAATCAGCTGATTTTGAAATGGGAAGATTTTTATGATTTATTCAGACAGCCCCAGTGGAATCATAAGAGTCCTTTTAGGGGAAGAGGAAAGCAGAAGAGGAAAAACTCAAGAGACAGTGAAGAAAGCCCCCAGCCTTGCTGTTTTGAAGAAAGAATGTGGCAACAAGCCAAGGAAGGTCAGCGATCTCTAGAGGGCACCTTAGAGCTGGAAGAAAGCAAGAAAATGATTTATTCCCTAGAGCTGCCCTGGAGTTTCTAATAGGATCACAGCCCTGTCCTCACCAATCTTATCCTGAGACAAACAGGACTGTAATAGGATGAATGTGTGTTGTTTTAAGCCACTGGGTTTGTAGTCATTTGTAAAGCCACGACATGACATACACCTATGACGAGACCAGATGAATTAGTAACAGGTTTTTGAACCTCCAAATTAGTATTAAGGTCCTCAAATTGTGATTATTTTGCTGTACTGTTGTGTTTATATTGACCCAAGTTTGCCATTTTCTTGGGTCCCCATACCTTATTTATAGTGTAAAGTTTACTTTACCTGGAGGATATTCTCTATGTCTGTTGTTGCAGAAAATGCACTTACTGGATTTTTTGCTGAAAAAAATTAGGTGAATTTAGAATTCTAGTTTGAAAGTTTCCTTCTTAACATTTTGAAGATATTGCAGGGTTTTTTTTTTCTGGTTTCCAATCTTTCTGTGGAGATACCAGCTTTCAATTTAATAGTTTTCCCCTAGAGATAACATATTTCACATTGGTTGATTACAGGAATTTCTGTGTTTGATGTTCTTCATTTTCTCTATTATGTATCTAAGTGAGGACTTTTAAAAATTTATTATACATCATAATTTATCATACATTCTTAAATGTTAAGTATGGGTGTTTCTGATCCATACAGAAAATATCTTGGTGATCATTTATTTGAATATTTCCTTCCTCCCTTCCTTCCTTCCTGCCTTTTCCCTCCCTCCTTTCCTCCCTGCCTCCCTCTCTTTCTTTGATTTTTGTTTCATATTTCAGGCTGAAATTCTAACTATACATGTATTGAAACTCCTCAGTCCAACCTCTGTATATCTTCACTTCACTTTTTAATTCTTCCTTTTTTTATCATACCCTAATTCTGAAGATTTTCCTCACAATTCAACATTTAAAGGGCTTTTATTGCCTTCCAGTGTTACAGGAAAATCAGTTATGCTAGGACTTCATTTTTGAAGCCTCAAAAAAAAAAGCTTTTCTTTCAAGGTTACATTTCAATTTTGAGTCTCACAGGCCTCATTTGGAAGTCATAAATGAGTGCTGACTTCTTCTTTTGGTATTCATGTTTACAATCAAAATGTTCCTGGGATAACACATACTGCTGACAAAATAGGGGCAGTGTTGTACACAAAACTAAAGGAAAAGGAGGCAAAAGATAAAATTTCAGAATTTTATATTGGTGTATCTCTTTTATCAAGTTCATTCATTCTTCAGATATATATGTATTGAGTGTTTCTTATGTTGCAAGTTCTTCCCAGGTGCTGGGCATAAAGCTCACCTAGATAAGAGTTCTTGTTTAATGGAGCTTACAGTCTTTGGAGTAGATAAGAGACTAGATAATAAAATGATGTCTATTGATTTCCCCCCTATTACAAATGAGAACTCATGTTAGCAAATGTGCTGATTGCTCCCTGACCTTCTGTTGAATGGTTCATGTGTTTTGGCTTCCCTGCCTTTCCCTCTGCAATGTATTATTTTTAAAAGAATGGGCTCTAGAATCAGACAGCCTGAGAAATATTAGCTCTGACAATTAACAAGTGTGGACTTAGGGCAGGTTATGTTATACTTCCAAGTACTTGATTCCTCATTTATATGAAAAAAAAAAAGAAATGATACATTACTCAAAAGGTGATTAAGAGGATCAAATGAGTCAATACACAAAAATATAAGGACATGCTGCCTTCATTCAAGTAAACAAGACCCTATCTCTCCCACTGCCTACACTGACTTCCATATGTTGTTTCTTCTTGTTTCAGAAGTTCTGTGTCTGAAAATGTACAAGTCACTTTTAAGAAGCTTCTGAACTAGCTATGAATGGCAAGAGATAGGCATTTGCTTTTACAGTCTTTGCTTCAGAGAGGGCCCACTAATCCCTACAAATTATGCAGCTTTTCATAATTCCCTTTACTAACTTCCATCAGCATTCCTTTTGGAAGAAAAGTTATATATTAGCTTCTCACATATTCCATATTTTGGCCCCAAATATGTAATATGTATGTATGCAACATAAGGTAAAAACTACATTTAAAAATGGATGACATATAATGACACAATTAGTTTTAGCACTGATGTCATACCCTACTCCTTCCAGTTCCTTGAACATCGTTTTTGCTTACTTGTACATTTTTGATGAGTTTGAAGTTTGGAAAAAAAGAATGTTTACTGAATGTATAATCCCTTTTGTCTTGGAATGTTATAAATTGACATCTATCAGCCAAAGGACCATTCTGAAAGCAGGAGTGGCATTAATCAAATATGAGAGAAATGGAGAAATAATAATTGTCAGCTAACTCCTATGAAAGACTGAATTTGTGCTGAGACTGGTGAAGTTGAAATTTCAAAGAAATTGGCATAGAACATAGATTATTACATCTGATGTTGTGCACTGTTTTATTGTTGATTTACTAATTATGATTTTCTTGGAGAGAAGGTTGTGCATCTTTAACACATTTTCATTGTTTTTGGCACCTGATACATCAACAGTATTGGTATTGCATTAGAATTAGAGTATTATCAAACATTAATTAAAGAATAGAAGTAAGACAGAAGTAACGGACCAAATCTGAATGGGCATTCAACATCCTTATTTTAAGCATACTCTATATAACCAAAGGAAAAAATAAATATATGTTGTCAGCAGGAATTGGATTAGGGCAGTTAAGGTTAAGTGTTCCTATAATTATTTTTAATAGAGGGGAATGGAAAAGTAACAGCTAAGGAAATTAAATTGAATTTTAAGATAACACAGGAAAGGAAGAACATAAGTGTTGCACCTGCAGCCCAGAAAACTGAGTTGTTGCTAAATACTGCACAAACTATAAATTAGAAAAATTACCTAGACAGTTGCAGCCACTGGAACAAACAGTGGCTTCCAATAATCTAGGGTAAGTTTGTCAAATTTTGAGTGGCCATCAAGCACTGCATTTGCCTTTCATGACAGAGTCTAGGATTCAACCTTTCCCTTAAGTGTGTTTTTGTGTTGTTTTCCATCTATTTTCTGTGTTATTTATTCATTAAGTTATTATTCATATTCATTTGCAAGGCTAACATAAGTCCTTTATGTAGGCCCATTGATCTGAGAAAATATTTTAAATCTAGGTTTCAAGATGTATTTCAGCTTCAAAATGAAATATGCATCTATATAAGTGCTCAAATACTAATGTACTAGTGGCTGCCTCTTCTGCCATAGTAAACGTGATCAAATGTGCTTGCATATATTCCTGGGGCCTGTCATGATTGCGACACTCATTTGAATTAATTCATTCCATCTTTTGATGCTTTTCGATAGGGCTTATGTCTCAGGTTAGGTTTTCTGGTAGAAAAACTAAGATTGGCATGCAGCAAATTACTAGGGGACACTCAAGGTCAACATCTCTGTGAGAATACTGGAAGCAAGAAGGGGCAGAAGGAAATGATGAAGGCAGATGTGGGCATGGGGGCTCTCCTGTGAGAGCTCTGAAGCTGGGGTAGCCCTTCAGATTGGTTCCAGCTAAAGTCAAATCAGCTAGGCCTTTGGTAGCATTTATTGACCCTTAGAGGGGAGACCTGATCTTGGGTGAGGTGGCTCTCTTCAGCCAAAGGCAAGTACCAGTGTGTCACAGCGAGGAAATGTGGGCCACTGCTCACTACTCCCAGCAACTGTATAATGAAAGCGTCAGCTAGAGGCAAGATATGGTGCCTTCCACAGCTAATTAGCATTGCCACCAAAGGTCTTCAGCTTCTTAACCTCTAATCTTTTCTACTTTAAAACCTTCCACCTCCATTCCAATTTCCTTCCCTGTGTCCCAGGCCAAAGGACTTCCAGTCTCTTCTATGAGGTCTTTACATTTCATGAGGTTCTACTCCATGGGCTGTTTAAAAATATTTAAGCCCAGAATGTTCCAACTAGTCATTGACACTTCTCTGCCAGATTTAGGGGTTTCAACAACTTTAAAAAAGTAATAAATCTGTGAAAGGATTAGTATTAGAACTTACACTTTCATTTAGTTTAAGGAAGAACTTTTTCATTTTAGTGGTTTCTTCAATCTTAAAATTGGAAAGAAAACACACAATATATGTTCACTTTTGCAGCCAGCTCCTTTGGGATTCAGAGAAAAGGGAGAAAAGCATTGGATATATTAATACAGGAAAATACCTTTTCTCTCCTATATGTTCAAATGGGTTTTGTTTTCAGTTTGTTTGTTTTTCCTTTTCTCCTACCTCCATTAATTGTAAAGTATATTCAGTGACCTACAGCTTTCTGTCAGGTAGTCAAGTGGGTACCTGGGAGGAAACTATCATCTATTGATTCTTCATTAGGCATTTCCATATACATTGTCATTTTATTTTATCTTTACAACACTTTTGCCTGTGAAGACTTTTATACCTGATTTTCTAGGTAAGAAAACTCAAGTCCGGTGGGATAAAAAGACTTGCCCAAAAAACATGGAATTCAAATTTGAGTTTTTACCACCTTTTCTTTTGTAGTCTGAAAAGTAACTTTTTTCTTCCCACTTATAATAAATTTTTATTTCTTAAAGAAGTTTTAGGTTCACAGGAAAACTGAGCAGAAAGTACAGAGAATTCCTGTATACCACCTGCCTACACACATACATTAGTTCCCCCATTACTATTATCCCCACCAAAGTCGTACATTTGTTATAATTGATACACATTTACACATCATAGGCACTCAAATTCATAGTTTATTTTACAGTCCATTCTTGGTATTATACATTGTATGAGTTTGGACAAACTTATAATGATATATCTACCATACAGAGTAGTTTCGCTGTCCTAAAATACACCCTGCTCTATCTATTCATCCCTCTCTCCCTCCTAACCCCTGGCAACCACTAATCTTTTTACTGTCTTTAAGAGTTTTGCTTTTTCTAGGATGTCACATGATTGGAGTCATACTGTAGGCTTAGGCTTTTCAGATGGGCTTCTCTCACTTAATAACATGCGTTTAAGTTTCCTCTATGTGCTTTCCTGACTTGATAGTTCATTTCTTTTAGTGATGAATAATATTCCATTGTCTGGATATACCACTGTTTTTTATCCATTCACCTACTAAAAGACTTCTTGGTTTGCTTACAAGTTTTTACATTTATGAAAGGCTGCTATAAACATCCATGTGCAGACATTTGAGTAGACATGAGTTTTAACTCCTTTGGGTAAATACCAAATTGCTGAATTGTACAATAAGAGTATTTTTACTTTTGTAAGAAACTGTCAAAGTGTCTTCCAAAGTGGCTGCACCACTGTGAGCTCCCACCAGCAATGAATGAGAGTTCCTGTTGCTCCACATCCACATAGGCATTTAGCCTTGTCAGTCTTCTGGATTTTGTCCACTCTTAAAGGCTATCTTTTTATGTCCTAAAATTTAAACTGGTTGTGAAGATGTACGCCATGTATCTAATTAAGGACTGATTTTTCAGGTGGTCCTATTTGCTTGAATTGTCAGCCTTATAGGTCGATAACAGAAAACTACAAGCCCACCTTTGCATAATTACCTTGCATATTTACTTTGGAAGCATTTCTTTGAGAAGATTCAGTAAATGAGTATCGCATATTTTTACCCCCAAATTATACCTCTTTGTGTCAGTTTTGGTTTTCAAAGAAGAATTTGTCTAGAAAGATTAGTGGCACATGAGAGTTAGTGGAAGAAACACCTGTAAAGGATAAAGAAGGAAGGAACATGAGAAGACTGGGAGAGCCTTCAGACATCTGACTGTCTGCCTTCAACCTGACAGAGAGACTTCAGCCAGTCCAACATCTGTGAAAGGAAGGAGGAAAGGAAAGAGATGGGGTAGGAGGAGCTTGGGACAGCAAGGCTTTCCTGAGAAGGCCCTGGCCAGGACGATGGGGAATCCTAGATTAAAGGAGTCCTGCACTGAGCAGAAACGACCCAGCCCTGGTGCCTCTGCTGTTCTCAGTCTCTGACAGGGAGCAGTCAGCAGAAGCATGGCCTCGGGATGGATGCCGCGGGAGAGCTGAAGGTGCGGCAGAGAGAGCCTGCTGCCAGGATGCCCGGGAGCAGGTGCTTGAAGGGAGGTCGGGTTGGTACGTCCAGGCCTGCCAAGCTCTTCATTCCTCTTCCCTTTCTGCTGGATATCTTACGTTACCATTATTAAGAACTGAATTGCCTATTCCTTTGCAGCCATCTACATTCATATATAATGTACTCCTAGAACAAACACAAAAGTTTTCAAAGGTTAAAAAAGGAGACTTACTATAACCCTTCTTCCATTAGATAAAGTACTCAATGCTGTATTTCCAGCATTCTATGAATGTTCTTTAATTTTGTCCTTTTCCTTCACAACATTTTGCTACCTTTTATTTATTTAGTCTGAATGAGGCTAAAGGCTCACCATTTTAGTACAGCTCTAAGGATTTTCATCTTTGCTTCAATTTTATTGTATTTTTGTTTTAGGACTACATCCCTTGTCTTTATTATGGGCACTCTAATTTTTTAAATTCCTATTAATACCCATATAACCAAATGGGTGAAAAGCAATAAGATTCAAATAATTTCAAAAACTCTGACTTACCAAGAAAAGTAGTATTAATACCTAAGTTTAACTGCTAACTGACAATCAGCACCACACTAAGATTCTTCAAATGCTCATTCAGTGGTTGATGAACAAAATGTCTACATTTAGAACATGAAGTGGTGTTCAGGAACATTTTTGAACACCATTTATAACTATAGATCTTAGGTCTGACTCCCTTAGAAGCTGAGCCTGAACATTATTTTTATGTAAATGATTTATTTAGAAGGTGATTTTAGGGGAAGCCTCAAAGGAAGTGAGGAAATTAGGACAGGGCAGGAGAGAAGCTAAGTAAGGGTATAATTTCAGGTGACATCTAGCCTCAGCTTGGTACCACATAAATGTTTGCATTTAGAGTCTGCCTGCCTTCTGGCAACAAAGTAATGGAGCTCTTGTTACCGCTGCCTCCCACCCACTCACGCACTCACACACGTAGTCACTGGTTCCAGGCTGCCTCTGAGTGAAGCAGACCCAGTCACCCAAGGAGGGTCTTCTGGAGGGAGTGCAGGTATGTCTGGTTAGCAGAGAAACCCATGCTAGCAGTAAAATGAGGGGGTGGGGAGGGAGGGTGCACCGAGAGTGTCAGCAGCTTTCCTCTTAGGCAAGTCACTCCAGAAAGTTTTCCTGTCTTGAAGTCAACAGTTGTTAGATTGTGGAAACAGGGATACAGTACCAGGCCAAAGAGCTCTGCCTGTTACTTCATGTATCTCTTCATTAACTCCTAGGCACTGAATTCCTTGTGTCTCTAGAATGAAAGACTTTCAGGTACCTCTTTGGGCTAGCTATCCAGTTACTGTGTATTTTCATTCACTTCACATCATGTGCACCCTCCCCACTTCCACACACACACACGTACACACATGAAGTAATTGGGCGCATGCACACTCATTTCAACCAAGAAATTTGATTGATGTTAACACACCAGATTCTAGGTTACAGAGTAAGAGAGTCTCAAGTTAGTAAGGTGAAATTATGTATGTTTTTAATATTACTATGATGTTTCCTGGAAGAACCATGTAAATTTATAACATTCACATGTGCACTTGTCTCAGCTGCTTGTTCAGTATGGAGATCAGAGACAGAGAAAGAAAATGGATAGAATAGAAAGCTCAGAAGGCTGTTGTACTGTGACTGAATTTTCTGTTTCATAAGGGAAGAACAAGAAATGGCAAAATCAACGGCCTTAGTCATAGGTTATAAGTGAATGTTTATGATAACTTGGTGTCACTGAATCACAAATTAAATGTTTCTGTTTCCTTCCTTTTAACATTGGAAATTTAAAGGAGTTACGAGGAAATCTTATTAAATGATTTTTAGCCAGAAAGCCTCAATCTAAATTCTCTCAAGTGGTACATTCAGGCACTGCTCTCCTCATGAGCTCTTTATCTGAGAAAAGGAGACTAGTTTTCGGACCTAGTCAGTGATGAAGTAAGATGATCTATTACCCACCCCCTGAGGAAATTCCTACAGGGCCATCTTGCTCTGCACTGCCTAAGGGTCTCATTTGCACCTAAAAACAAGAAATGTCATTTTTTTCCTATTCAAGATGTCACAAGCCCAATTTTCTTTCCCTGAGGATCATAGTTATTAGTCTCTGAAGGTGCTAGCACTTGCGGCCAAGCCTGCGGTGATTAAAATGCCTCAGCACTTTGAGGGTCGGTGCCCTTCCATCACTTCTCATCTCCAGCTGCTTCCCTGTCTGACTCTCCTTCTGTCTCTCATCATGATCCATCATTATCCATTTTAAAGTCTGTGTAAGTCATGTGAATCAAGGAAAATTGAGAACCTTAGGAGAATATATTTCTACAGACATGCACCACTGGTAAAGAGCTGGAAACACTGATCCCATCCCATTTATGTCTCCAGTTTTATAAATACACTTACTTAGCCTTTCAGATTCCTTCTGTTCTCACTAATGCACTCTCTCTGTCACACTCACTCACACACACAGACGTACAGTCGCGAGTGCCTGCACATACCATTCATTGACCTAGATGGGCTATAAAGGTCTCACACCAGCTGAGGTTTTGGTTTTAATGTCCTTACAGCCATAGCATTGCAAAGGTAATTTGACATCTGTAATTAGCTGGATTGTATAATATGTAGTTTTCTGACTAACACTGATATATACGATCTTTGTTGCACACAAATGAACCAAAAAAGTTTATTCTATAGTTTCAGTCATGGAGATAATGATCTCATGCATCCCAGCACTTCTAAGAAGCCCCAAATCAGAAACATCTAGAAATGGGCCCACAAAGATATAATCCAAGCAAAGTATGTGAATTTTCAGTATTTCCTTCGCTCTGAATTCAGTAGAAAGTAAGAGGAGAGAGAAAAGGAAAAACTGTAAATATGACAGTGTTTTGAAGTTTTCGTTTTCTGGTACATTTTAGAAATTCAGGACTGCCTCTTTGGGGTACACACATATAAGTAACTTGGACATCAGTCCTCATGAAAGTGAGAAAATGAATTAAATGGAATCCTTTCTGCAACATGTGATGAGAGGGCAGTGAGTGGCCTATGTCTGAAGAGTCTGGTATATATCTTTTAATAAAAGTTCCTAAGAAAGACATAGAGAAGTGTGCTCATGTAAGGCTATAGACAGGCAAGCTGTGCACCCAGGATAAGACAGTTGTTCAGTCAGGATGTGTCAGGGAATAGAGTCCACTGAAGCCTGTGTTTATGATTGCCATTAACACATGCAGTTCAACAGAGGGGTTTTAGAAGCTGCTCTTCTTCCTGTTCCTTTATTCACTACTTTTGTCAGATATGTGGACTTACATGCATGTACTCCTGGAGCCACATAAGGGACTGAAACCTGCCTTAACAGGAATACAGAATCTTCTAGATGAGATGATTTATTTTTTTGTACATAATTACTTTTTATTGAAGGGTACATGACACACAGTATTACATTAGTTTCAGGTGTACAACACAGTGATTCAACATTTATATACATGATAATTCCAGGTACCACCTATCACCATACCAAGTTGTTACAATATTTTGACTATATTCCTTATGCATTACATAAGGAATTACCCATTACATACCGGTTACTTATTTATTTTACAATTGGAAGTGTGTATATATATATCTATATATATGTATATATAGAGAGAGATTTTTTTTTGTGAGGGCATCTCTCATATTTATTGATCAAATGGTTGTTAACAACAATAAAATTCTGTATAGGGGAGTCAATGCTCAATGCACAATCATTAATCCACACCAAGGCTAATTTTCATCAGTCTCCAATCTTCTGAAGCATAACGAACAAGTTCTTACATGGAGAACAAATTCTTACATAGTGAATAAGTTACATGGTGAACAGTACAAGGGCAGTCATCACAGAAACTTTCAGTTTTGCTCACGCATTATGAACTATAAAAAGTCAGTTCAAATATGAATACTCATTTGATTTTTATACTTGATTTATATGTGGATAATATACTTCTCTCTTTATTATTATTGTTTTTAATAAAATGCTGAAGTGGCAGGTAGATACAAGACAAAGGTAGAAAACATAGTTTAGTGTTGTAAGAGAGCAAATGTAGATGATCAGGTGTATGCCTGTAGACTATGTGTTAATCCAAGCTAGACAAGGGCAATAAAACATCCACGTATGCAGAAGATTTCTCTCAGAACAGGGGGGGTGAGGTTCTAAGCCTCACCTCTGTTGATCCCCAATTTCTCACCTGATGGCCCCCCTGCGACTGTGCCTGTCTTAGGTTGTTCCTCCTTTGAGGAATCTTACCCGTCTCTGGCTAACCAGTCATCTTCCGGAGCCATACAGGGAAATGTAAAGTTGGTAAGTGAGAGAGAAGCCTTATTGTTTGAAAAGGTAAGCTTTTTACTTCTTTGCATATTAATTCCCTGTGGCTTCTATGCCCAGCATTTGTCTTGAGGTATCTTTACCACTTGGAAGAATTATGATACTTGGTAAATTTGATATGAGGCACGAATTCTATTTAAGGGTTGTAATTAGGAAGGAAGAAGAAAAGCTATAGAAGTAGCAGGCGGCAGAAAACATGGGAAGATTGATTATTTCTTTGACATATCTTCTTGTAGAGTAACTTCAGCATGTATAGGTTTTAAGCTACTACTTAAATTGCGAACACACATTAACATAATAGGAGTATAGTTACATAACCAAAGCATACCTGTAATTACCAGCCATCTACAGTGAAACCAAGAAAACCAGTTAGGCACCTTAGGCATTTGTGAAAACTTATCTATGATATGGTGGAAATTGTCCAACTGAACTTGAACAGTCTGAGAGAAATCAGACAAATTAAAACAACCCATTCCTGGGGACTGTTCACATCCCATATGTTCTTTTAACAGTAAATAGTCTATAGTTGTAAGATTTTGGAGTGCTACAATTAGCACTTCTCCTAATTCTTGATTGAGTTCCAACAGTACAGATCCAGTCAAATTTGTTGTTTTACTGAATGCACAGGCCAGCTTAGATATCTCCTTCCTCATTCCCATGGCAAGTCCAGGAACTGGTGGGATGAGTGCATCTACAGCTGTAGCAGTGCGTGGATCTTTGTTGGGGTTTTTTGATGATCATCTTCTGGCATGAGTATTCCAGAGAGTGCTGATGTTGGAAGTTCTTTTTCATATCCTATCTTAATTCATTTTCGGGGTAGCCAAATTAGGCTTTGATCCTCTGTATAAACACAAACAGACCCTTTGCCTACACTTTTATATGCCCTTTATACCCTTGTGTAGAACTCATTGGAGGTCACCACACAGCAACTGCCTCTTTTTTTTTTTTTGGTATCATTAATCTACACTTACATGACGAATATTATGTCTACTAGGCTCTCCCCTATAACAGGTCCCCCCTATAAACCCCTTTAGAGTCACAGTCCATCAGCATAGCAAAATGTTGTAGAATCACTACTTGCCTTCTCTGTGTTGTACAGCCCTCTGCTTTGTCACACAAACCCATGTATGCTAATCTTAGTACCCCCCTTCTTCTTCACCCCCCTTATACCTCTGTACCCACCCATCCTCCCCAGTCCCTTTCCCTTTGGTACCTGTTAGTCCATTCTTGAGTTCTGTGATTCTGCTGCTGTTTTGTTCCTTCAGTTTTTCCTTTGTTCCTATATTCCACAGATGAGTGAAATCATTTGATATCTCTCTTTCTCCACTTGGCTTGTTTCACTGAGCATAATACCCTCCAGCTCCATCCATGTTGCTGCAAATAGTAGGATTTGCCCTCTTCTTATGGCTGAGTAGTATTCCATTGTGTATATGTACCACATCTTCTTTATCCATTCATCTATCGATGGACATTTAGGTAGCTTCCAATTCTTGGCTATTGTAAATAGTGCTGCGATAAACATAGGGATGCATTGCTCTTTCTCAAACTTGATTGCTGCATTCTTAGGGTAAATTCCTAGGAGTGCAATTCCTGGGTCAAATGGTAGGTCTGTTTTGAGCATTTTGGTGTACCTCCATACTGCTTTCCACAATGGTTGAACTAACTTACATTCCCACCAGCAGTGTAGGAGGGTTCCCCTTTCTCCACAGCCTCGCCAACATTTGTTGTTCTCTGTCTTTTGGATGGCAGCCATCCTTACTGGTGTGAGGTGATACCTCATTGTAGTTTTAATTTGCATTTCTCTGATAATTAGCGATGTGGAGCATCTTTTCATGTGTCTGTTGGCCATCTGTATTTCTTTTTTGGAGAACTGTCTGTTCAGTTCCTCTCCCCATTTTTTCATTGGGTTATTTGTTTTTTGTTTGTTGAGGCGTGTGAACTCTTTATATATTCTGGACGTTAAGCCTTTATCGGATGTGTCATTTTCAAATATATTCTCCGATACTGTAGGGATCCTTTTTGTTCTATTGATGGTGTCTTTTGCTGTACAGAAACTTTTCAGCTAAATATAGTCACACTTGTTCATTTTTGCTGTTGTTTTCCTTGCCTGGGGAGATATGTTCAAGAAAAGGTCACTCATGTTTATGTCTAAGAGGTTTTTGCCTATGTTTTTCTCCCAGAGTTTAATGGTTTCATGACTTACATTCAGGTCTTTGATCCACTTTGAGTTCACTTTTGTATATGGGGTTAGATAATGGTCCAGTTTCATTCTCCTACATGTAGCTGTCCAGTTTTGCCAGCTCCATCTGTTGAAGAGAGTGTCATTTCGCCATTGTATGTCCATGGCTCCTTTATCAAACATTAATTGACCATATATGTCTGGATTAATGTCTGGATTCTCTGGTCTGTTCCATTGGTCTGTGGCTGTGTTCTTGTGCCAGTACCAAATTGTCTTGATTACTTTGGCTTTATAGTAGAGCTTGAAGTTGGGGAGTGAGATCCCCCCTACTTTATTCTTCTTTCTCAGGATTGCTTTGGATATTCGGGGTCTTTGCTGTTTCCATATGAATTTTTGAATTATTTGTTCCAGTTCATTGAAGAATGTTGCTGGTAGTTTCATAGGACTGCATCAAATCTGTATATTGCTTTGGGCAGGATGGCCATTTAAACGATATTAATTATCCTAGCCACGAGCATGGGATGAGTTTCCATCTGTTAGTGTCCCCTTTAATTTCTCTTAAGAGTGACTTGTAGTTTTCAGAGTATAAGTCTTTCACTTCTTTGGTTAGGTTTATTCCTAGGTATTTTATTTATTTGGTGCAATTGTGAATGGTGTTGTTTTCCTGATTTCTCTTTCTGTTGGTTCATTGTTAGTGTATAGGAAAGCCACAGATTTCTGTGAGTTGATTTTGTATCCTGCAACTTTGCTGTATTCCGATATCAGTTCTAGTAGTTTTGGGGTGGAGTCTTTAGGGTTTTTTATGCACAGTATCATGTCATCTGTAAATAGTGACAGTTTAATTTCTTCTTTACCAATCTGGATTCCTTGTATTATTTTGTTTTTTATGATTGCCGTGGCTAGGACCTCCAGTACTATGTTAAATAACATTGGGGAGAGTGGTCATCCCTGTCTAGTTCCTGATCTCAGAGGAAATGTTTTCAGCTTCTCACTGTTCAATATAATGTTGGCTGTGGGTTTATCATAAATGGCCTTTATTATGTTGAGGTACTTGCCCTCTAGTACCATTTTGCTGAGAGTTTTTATCATGAATGGATGTTGAACTTTGTCAAATGCTTTTTCAGCATCTATGGAGATGATCATGTGGTTTTTGTCTTTCTTTTTTTGATGTGGTGGATGATGTTGATGGACTTTTGAATGTTGTACCATCCTTGCATCCCTGGGATGAATCCCACTTGGTCATGGTGTATGACCCTTTTGATGTATTTTTGAATTTTGTTTGCTAATATTTTGTTGAGTATTTTTGCATCTACGTTCATCAAAGATATTGGTCTGTAGTTTTCTTTTTTGGTCGGGTCTTTGCCTGGTTTTGGTATTAGGGTGATGTTAGCTTCATAGAATGAGTTTGGGAGTATTCCCTCCTCCTCTATTTTTTTGAAAACTTTAAGGAGAATGGGTATTATGTCTTCCCTGTATGTCTGATAAAATTCCGAGGTAAATCCATCTGGCCCGGGGGTTTTGTTCTTTGGTAGTTTTTTGATTACCGCTTCAATTTCGTTGCTGGTAATTGGTCTGTTTAGATTTTCTGTTTCTTTCTGAGTCAGTCTTGGAAGGTTGTATTTTTCTAGGAAGTTGTCCATTTCTCCTAGGTTTCCCAGCTTGTTAGCATATAGGTTTTCATAGTATTCTCCAATAATTCTTTGCATTTCCGTGGGGTCCGTCGTGATTTTTCCTTTCTCGTTTCTGATACTGTTGATTTGTGTTGACTCTCTTTTCCTCTTAATAAGTCTGGCTAGAGGCTTATCTATTTTGTTTATTTTCTTGAAGAACCAGCTCTTGGTTTCATTGATTTTTGCTATTGTTTTATTCTTCTCAATTTTATTTATTTCTTCTCTGATCTTTATTATGTCCCTCCTTCTGCTGACCTTAGGCCTCATTTGTTCTTCTTTTTCCAATTTCGATAATTGTGACATTAGACCATTCATTTGGGATTGTTCTTCCTTTTTTAAATATGCTTGGATTGCTATATACTTTCCTCTTAAGACTGCTTTTGCTGTGTCCCACAGAAGTTGGGGTTTAGTGTTGTTGTTGTCATTTGTTTCCACATATTGCTGGATCTCCATTTTGATTTGGTCATTGATCCATTGATTATTTAGAAGCATGTTGTTAAGCCTCCATGTGTTTGTGAGCCTTTTTGCTTTCTTTGTACAATTTATTTCTAATTTTATAACCTTTTTGGTCTGAAAAGTTGTTTGGTAGGATTTCAATCTTTTGGAATTTACTGAGGCTCTTTTTGTGTCCTAGTATGTGGTCTATTTTTGAGAATGTTCCATGTGCACTTGAGAAGAATGTGTTTCCTGTTGCTTTTGGATGTAGGGTTCTATAGATGTCTATTAGGTCCATCTGCTCTACTGTGTTGTTCAGTGCTTCCGTGTCCTTACTTATTTTCTGACTGGTGGATCTATCCTTTGGGGTGAGTGGTGTGTTGAAGTCTCCTAGAATGAATGCATTGCAATGTATTTCCCCCTTTAGTTCTTTTAGTATTTGTTTCACATATACCAGTGCTCCTGTGTTGGGTGCATATATATTTAGTATGGTTATATCCTCTTGTTGGACTGAGCCCTTTATCATTATGTAGTGTCCTTCTTTACCTCCTGTTACTTTCTTTGTTTTGAAGTTTATTTTGTCTGATATTAGTACTGCAACCCCTGCTTTCTTCTCGCTGTTGTTTGCCTGAAATATGTTTTTCTATCCCTTGACTTCTTGTCTGTACATGTCTTTGGGTTTGAGGTGAGTTTCTTGTAAGCAGCATATAGATGGGTCTTGCTTTTTTATCCATTCTATTACTCTGTGTCTTTTGATTGGTGCATTCAGTCCATTAACATTTAGGCTGACTATTGAAAGATATGTACTTATTGCCATTGCAGGCTTTAAATTCGTGGTTACCAAAGATTCAAGGTTAGCCTCTTTAGTATCTTACTCCCTAACTTACCTCGATATTGAGCTGTTATATACACTGTCTGGAGATTCTTTTCTTCTCTCCCTTCTTATTCCTCCTCCTCTATTCTTCATATGTTGGGTGTTTTGTTCTGTGCTCTTTCTAGGAGTGCTCGCATCTAGAGCAGTCCCTGTAAGATGTCCTGTAGAGATGGTTTGTGGGAAGCAAATTCCCTCAGCTTTTGTTTGTCTGGGAATTGTTTAATCCCACCATCATATTTAAATGGTAGTCGTGCTGGATACAGTATCCTTGGTTCAATGTCCTTCTGTTTCATTACATTAAATATATCATGCCATTCTCTTCTGGCCTGTAGGGTTTCTGTTGAGAAGTCTGACGTTAGCCTGATGGGTTTTCCTTTATAGATGACATTTTTCTCTCTAGCTGCCTTTAAAACTCTTCCTTGTCTTTGATCTTTGCCATTTTAATTATTATGTGTTTTGGTGTTGTCCTCCTTGGGTCCTTTCTGTTGGAGGTTCTGTGTATTTCCGTGGTCTGTTCGATTATTTCTTCCCCCAGTTTGGGGAAGTTTTCACCAATTATTTCTTCCAAGATACTTTCCATCCCTTTTCCTCTCTCTTCTTCTTCTGGTACTCCTATAATACGGATATTGTTCCTTTTCTATTGGTCACACAGTTCTCTTAATATTGTTTCATTCCTGTAGATCCTTTTATCTCTCTCTATGTCAGCTTCTATGCGTTCCTGTTCTCTGGTTTCAATTCCATCAATGGCCTCTTGCATCCTATCCATTCTGCTTATAAACCCTTCCAGAGTTTGTTTCATTTCTGTAATCTCCTTTCTGGCATCTGTGATCTCCCTCTGGACTTCATCCCATATCTTTTGCGTATATCTCTGCATCTCTCTCAGCATGTTTATGATTTGTATTTTGAATTCTTTGTCAGGAAGACTGGTTACGTCTTCCTCCTTCTCTGGTGTTTTCTCTGTGATCTTTGTCTGCCTGCAGTTTTGCCTTTTCATGGTGATAGGAATAGTTTGCAGAGCTGGGACGAATGACGGCTGGAAGAACTTCCCTTCTTGTTGTTTTGTGGCCTTCCTCTCCTTGGAGAACAGCGGCCTCTAGTGGGTTGTGCTGGGCAGCTGCACCCAGACAGGGCTTCTGTTTCCTGCCTGGCTGCTATGGAGTTCATCTCCGCTGTTACTGTGGGCATGGCCTGGCTCGGCCTGTTGCTCCTAAGTGGTGGAGTCCCATTGGAGGGGGAGCGGCCCGGAGGCTATTTGTCTCTGTAAAGGTCCTCCGTGCTCCCTGCAGCTCATGGGGTTAGTACCCAGAGATCCCTGGATTCCCTACCTCTGGATTAAATGTCCCACCCTGCCCCTTTAAGACTTCCAAAAAGCACCCACCAAAACAAAACAATGACCACACACACACAAAAAAATTTATATTTTAAAAAATAAATAAATAAATAAATAAAATAATGGCTGCTCATTTTTCTTTATTCTCTGGCGCCAGCCTCAGGCATCTGCTCACCAATCTTGCTGCCCTGTTTGCCTAGTATTGGGGTCCCTATCCCTTTAAGACTTCCAATAATAAGCTCGCCAAAACAAAACAGAGAAAAAAAAAATGGCCGCTCACTTTTCTTATGTCCTCCAGCGCCAGGCCTCTGGTACCCGCTCACTGTTCTTGCTGCCATTTCCCTAGTATCCAGGGCCTTGCGCACGCACTGTGTCTGCGCTCTGGTCCGAATGGCTGGGGCTGGGTGTTCAGCAGTCCTGGGTTCCGTC
This sequence comes from Manis pentadactyla, assembly GCF_030020395.1. Classification (NCBI taxonomy): domain Eukaryota; kingdom Metazoa; phylum Chordata; class Mammalia; order Pholidota; family Manidae; genus Manis; species Manis pentadactyla. Next base: position 95,682,221 of record NC_080029.1, on the reverse strand, counting down.
TCCCTCCCGCTCTGCCTATTTTTCTCCCGCAGGGAGCTGGGGGGAGGGGCGCTCGGGTCCCGTGGGGCCGGGGCTTGTATCTTACCCCCTTTACGAGGCACTGGGTTCTCACAGGTGTGGATATGGTCTGGATGTTATCCTGCGTCCTCTGTTCTTTATTCTAGGAAGAGTTGTCTTTGTTATATTTTCATAGATATATGTGGTTTTGGGAGGAGATTTCTGCTGCTCTAATCATGCCACCACCTTGGCTCCACCCTCTCGAGATGATCTTTTAAAATAGCTTAAAGGAAAACAGTCATAATGTAAAACTGATAGCTATAGGAACAAAAAAAACACACAAGTTTGGGAGGAATAGCACTAAGAAGACTAAGTGTGAAGGAGAAAAAAAAAGGTCAAAGTTCAAGGCTTTTAAAAAGTAGATGGATAAAGATTTGAGCTAAGCTGTACTACTGAGATACTCAATAAATGAATATATAAAAATAAAAATACAAAAAACATTGCATTTATTCTCATATTGTTATTTTATAATAAATATTTCCTCCTCATTTTTCACTAAAGAGGAAAACAAATGCCACTTTAAGATGACTGCTGGCATGAGCCACGCTTTGGGAGCTCCGACAGAGAGGATTATTTAATAGCATGGACTCCAGAGTAGAATCTTCAGATAAGAAATCCTTCCCACTCCTGCTTCCAAGGTGTTGCTGGGCTATGAACAGAAACAAAAACAAAACTAAAAAAATGACAATAGTTCTTGGTCTACAAACCTCTTATCCATTTGTTTATACCTCAACTGTCCACATGATTTTATAATTAGCAGCCATGTTAACAGAAACAGAAGTGGTCGGGGAATTGGTTGGGCCCAATTAAGTTTTAGAAACAGAGATAATGGATTGAAATGCCTGAAGATAATGTTTCTGTTTTTATTACCTGGTGGGTAGAGACCTGAATGAGAAACTGGAATTTAGTACTTTGCTCTTATGCCAGTAATCCCTGTATTCTTTGGAATTGTCTCCTTTTCATAAACAGAACATAAAATAACATCTGCTGCATTTTCTTTCACTTATCACTTGCAGCAATTCAGAAATCAAATATTAAAATATGAAAATCACATGGTTTTTATAATGCATTTACCTCAGGTAGAGGATTGAAATAATCAGAAATAATCAGTGCTAATCCATTTCTTCAATCTAGCATTCTGACTCAGCTGTCCCATTTCTTTTTTTCTCCCCCCTTCCAAATCAAAATCTCTCACATACACATACAAATCCATTTTTACCTTGAATAATGTAAACAGTAATCATCACCCACTATTATTACAGAAGATTAGTGGTACCATTCAGGGACATAATCTGCACTGTACTTTTATTCATCAAGCATCATTTATGTGAAGAAAATTTAGATGGATAATTCCACAGCCTGGAAATTACAAAGAATGAATTTACTGTAACAAAGCTATAAAACAGGTAACAGCCTGGTTTGTGATTACCATCAAACACATAATCCTGTGGGGGGAGGGGTGGGGAGGTTTTGGTACTGACCCCTGGGAGGAGCTGCCCTTTGGAAGCTCTGCTGTTTTCTACTTCTTCACTAGTGTTGCTGTAGATGACCTGATACCCATCTACTTCCCTTTTAAGCCACACATGGGACTGGGACCTGCCTTACCAGGAAGCATGTAGAGTCTCCTGGATGCGTAGGTTATAAGATCCTCCTTATTGATATCAGATGGTATTTGGGTTCCTTGTTTTGTCCCGCTCAATCCTTTCATTTGCATATTACTGATTCTGATCTATTTATCTTTAGAATCATTGATTTTCTGTATTTAATCCCTACAATTAGTACACTTCAGCATGGTAGTGAAAAAAAAAGAATAGGAAATATGTTGTGGAGATATTGATAGGAACTATTGACTAGATAGAGGAAGTCATGGAGAAGAGAACTCAGAAGGTACTAACACTTTGAAACTGGCTTAGTAGAGAAGTAATTACACTGACAGAAGCAAAAAGTTGGAAGAAGTGTGGATCAAGGGAAAAGATGACAAGTTTTGTTTGGATACTTCTGAGCCAGTTGCTGCAGGTAAGCAAAAGGCTGCCTATGGGAGACTGGAGCTTGGAAGAGTTGGCTTTACAGGCTGGAGCCTGAGGTCAGGGTGTCATCCACACAGGGGTGGTAGGTACAGCTATGGGAAAGGATGATTTTCGAAGGGAGAAGTGATGAAGAGACAAAACATAAAGACGAGTAAACAACCTAGAGAATGACTGCACTTGGGGCATGAGGAGGAAAAGGAAGGCAGCAAAATGGCAGAAGGAATGCTCTGACGTGGAGAAATCAAACAGTGCAGCCATGGAGTGATAGAGTCATTCACGGATTTACTCATTCATTTAGCCAAAGATTTTGAGCCCATCCAACACTCCAGTTACTGGTATGAGTGCTGGGTAGGTGTACAAAAGTGACACAAATTTGACATGCAACTGCTTTAGGTGGAGCTCACAGTTTAGTATGGGAGGCAGACTTCAATCAGATAATCTGACAAGTATATATGAAATGAGAACTGTGACACGTTCTCTGAAGGAGAGGAATGGCATCATGTCAGAGGGTTTAATGGGGCATATGACCAGGTCAGGGGGTCCAGAGAAGGCTGTCCTGGGGAAATGACAACTAATATAGGAAGGTAAAATGGGAGTTAGCAAGACTAGGGTGAGGGGGAAAATGTGCAGAAGGATTTCACTTACCCTAGGGGAGTGTAGAATTGTAAATGAACCTGAAGAAAGCTGGTGGGGCTGAAGCTCAGGAAGCAAAAGGAAGCAGGCTGGATGTGAGAATTATGCAACAAGGAAAGGGTCAGATCATATTTGGCCAGGCCAGCCATTTTAGGGATGTTTTTTCTTTAAGAGCAAAGGGAAGGCATTGGTGGGTTTCATACATGGGTGGTATAATCAGATTTGCATTTTGGAAAGAGAACTCAAAGTGTAGTAAAATGATGAGATTGGGAAATGACCGGGTGAAGATGACTAATTAGGAGCCATTCCTGTAGTCTTGGTATGAAGTCATAAAAACTAGAATTTTCTACCAGCAATGCATATGAGTAGAGAGAAATAGACTACAGAGATTCTGTAGGAGATAAAATCAACAGATTTTCCAACTAAAGATGCATAGATCCACTTGTGTGCCATTCCACTGGTAAGGCAGGAGGAGTTTTAACAAATAAGACATTGGCACCACCGTCCAATATTAAAGAGAGTGAACTATTGAATTTAGCAATTAACATATTACTGATGATTTTGATAATAACAAATTTTAGTGGATTGGTGGTAGTGGAAGATATATTACAAAGGTTTAAAGAAAGATGAATTAAAAGCAATGAGAATAGACTCCTCTAACTATATTCATCTATTCAACAAAATTTCATTAAATTCTTATTATGAGTCAGATACCATGTTAAGTGCAAGAGCTCTGCAAGTATCACACAACTGCTGCCCTGTAGTTTATCAGCCTAAGAATAGTCAGTGTTTATTGAACTCTTACTATATGACAGTTAAGATTATTTCAGCCTATAACCCCTATGAGGTAAATATTTTTACTTTTGGTTTTTTAACAGCAGATATAGTGCAAAATGAGGCAGGTAACTCTTCTGAGATCACTCATCTGGTCAGTCCAAGATTGAATATGAATTCAAGCAGTCTAGCACCTGAACCCATCATCTTAAATGCTTTGTTTTACTGGAGCCTAGGAAAGGAGACAGGCTTGCACAGTGACGGTTCTAACAGAATAAGGGAGAGAGAGCTGGAGGGGTAAAGAGGAAGCAGGGACCTATCCTGGCCAATGAAGCAATTGAGAGCTGTCAGAAGACATTTAAACTAAGCAGACTGAAGTTGGAAGAGGTAGAGGGATTACAAGATTTTTGGTTTTGTTTTTTTACAGAGGAGATTTTGTAGCTTTGCAGGGCTGAGTAGTACAGAGCACAGGCTCTGCAGTGAAACAGATCTGACTTCAAATGTCAACAGTGCAGCATATTAGCAGTGTACATTCATCCAAGTTACTTAAACTCCTGGAGTCTCAGGTTTTTGATCTGTAAAATGAATTAGAAATTGTATTTCACAACACTGTGTAAAGGTTCATAATTTTGAGGAATGCTGAAATACAAAAACACACATACATTGCTTAGTCCAGAACATGTACTCAATAAACCTTAGTTCTCTTTAGTTATTATTATTTTTCCCCACCCCACCCGCAGATGTGTTTAAGGCACAGAGAAGAAGTATAAGATGATAAAAGCCAAACAGGCTGGTCAATAGAGAAAAGTCAGGAAGGGATGGGATCAAGGGAGAAGTGATTAGCTTTGGTGGAGGGGAAGGCCAACATTTTCTCTGACATCAGAGTAGTCAGTGATGGTACAGAGAGCACTCGAGAAGCGGACTCCTGATACAGTCCTGCTCTCTCCCTTGTGTTCTCTCCCCATTCCCTAGCCTGAGACATGTGCTGTATATACTAAAAAGCTGTGCTTGTTAAATTGGCTTTCTGGCTGGAAACCAGACTAATTCTTGAAAAGGAGAGTTCTTTGGTAACAACAATCCCTGTTTACTGAGGAATCAGGCCATTAAAGAAATATATGTGGTTTAGCTCAATATTTATATTCTGTGATTTTTGTGGATCTAAAGGAAGTTAAAGGATTACAGCTATATAAAATATCTGAATTCTCAGGTAGCATTTAGCTTTCTTCAGTTACATACCTGTACTTTGCAGAGAATTCTGGCTTTAGGTAAAACCAAGCAGGATTATGAAGCTAACATCAAAAAAGGGACGCCAAGAAAGGAGAAAAACCCAGAGCTACTTGCCCTGTGACTATCACCATCTTCTGGTTGATGTGAGCCCTTCACTCCACACGAGGAGTATAAGGGCAGCTTACTCTTGGGTCTAGAGGGGAATCATGGCCCTCATGGAACGCAGCTCTCTGGGCCTCTCTGGGCTCCCATAGGTTGGGGAATGAGACTTGACCAGCCTTGTTTTCAAAGATGTCATTAGGGAAAATTGGGAGAAAACTACTTGAAGGATCTTTTATTTTTTAATGATTTATTTTAATTTTAACAAAGCTTTAAGTTTTTTTTTTTATTCCTTTGGTTGATAGAAGAAAAAACTCCAATTCTCTTTTCTTCCTTAAACCTACAGTTATGCTCAATGGGAGGCACACTTTATTTAGTGCCCTTGTCTGTACTGTACTTCACAGATACTGTGTTTTGTTTTTCTTTTTAACAAATTGAAGGTTTGTGGCAACTCTGCATCAAACAAGTCTCTAAGCACCATTTTCCACTTCATGTCTCTGTGTCACATTTTGGTACTTCTCACATTACTGCAGTCTTTTTCATTATTATTATATTTGTCATGGTGACCTGTTATCACTGACTTTTGATGTTACTGTTGTAATCGTTTTGGGGAGTCCCAAACCACACCCATATAAGACAGAGACCCTAGTCAGTAAATGTTGTGCATGTTCTGATTACTCCACTGACTGACTGTTCCCCCATCTCTCTCCCTCTCCTTGGGCTTCCCTATTCCCCAAGATACAACCATATTGAAATTAAACCAATTGATGACCATACAATGGCCTCTAAGTCTTCAAATGAAAGAGTCACATGTCTCTCACTTTAAATCATAATCTAGAAATGACTAAGCTAAGGGAAGTTTGAGTGGTCTGGATAGAAGATCAAACCAGCCACAAAATTCCTTTAAACCAAAGCTAATCCAGAACAAGACCCAGCTCTCTTCAATTCTTTGAAGGCTGAGCGTGAGAGAGGTGAGGAAGCTGCAGAAAAAAAAGTCTGAAGTTAGCAGAGGTTAGTTCATGAGATTTAAGGAGAGAAGCCATCTCCATGACATAACTGTGCAGGTGAAGCAGTAAGTGCTGATGTAGGAGCTGCAGGTTATCCAGGAGCTGCGATGGAAATAGCGAGAGAACAGGATGGGACTGAATGGCTGCATCTCATGATAAAACTTACTTCTTATGGATGAGTGAAGAAAGTGATTTCTTGAGATAAATCTACTTCTGGTGAAGATTCTGTAAAGATTGTTGAAATGAAAACAAAGAATTTAGGATTATATCAACTTAGTTGACAAAATAGTGTCTGGGTTTGAAAGGACCGACTCCAATTTTGAAAGAAGTTCTACTTTGAGTAAAATGCTATCAAACAGCATCACATGCTACAGAGAAGCCATTCGTAAAAGACAGAGCCAATCAGTTGGCAAATTGCATTGTTGTCTTATTTTAAGAAACTGCCACAGTCATCGCAGCCTTTAAGCAACCACCATCCCACTTAGTGAGCAGCCATCAACATGGAGGTGAACCATCCACCAGCAAAAAAGATTATGCCTTGCTGAACATTCAGATGATGATTAGCATTTTTTAGCAATAAAGTATTTTTTAATTAAGGTATGCATATTGTTTTTTGGACATAATGCTATTGCACACTTAGTAGACTACAGTGTAGTATAAACATAACTTATATGCACTGGGAAACCAAAAAAATTCATTTGACTCACTTTATTATGATTCTCACTTTATTGCAGTCATCTGGAACCAGCCTGCATTATCTCCAAGGTATGCCTGTACCTCGTTTAAGTAAAATTTCCTCTCCTTATAAATTTTGGCCTAAAACCTTCATACTGGCATAAAATATAAGTCCTAAGGTTACTTTTCAAAACTATCTTGAAGCAGTTGAACCCATCAGTCTAGTTGAGATACCATAGACAGTGGCTCCAAGTCTCATGACCGGGTGAATATTCTAGCACAGGGACAGCCGCAGGCCGGGCCATGGAGTGGATGCCTGGCTGCCCATCCTCCCGGAGGCCATCCCATGCTCTTTGTTTCAGCACCCTCCCTTCTTGGCTCTGACTCCCTCAGAAGCCAGAGAACACCAAGCCTGTCAAATCACTCCTGCCGTGAAAATAAAATTTGCCCTTGAAAAAACAGTGTTTTTGAGAATTTGGAAAAAAATCAAAAACCTATTTCAATATCCAGCATCAATACTAGACTCCAAAATAAGTTCCAAACCTATGAAAGAGATAAATGTAGTACTATTGTTTTAAAGGAGGAAACAAAATTATCTGAACTCTGGAGGAAATAGATTTCTTAGATTAGGAGATAGATTCTTGAAGTAGGAAGAATAGTCACATAGGAAAAGACTGACAGAAGTGTATTTGCACTATACTTCAAATGCCAAATTTTGCTCAAGTGAAAAAAAAATGTTTGCATCAAGTATGACAGACAAACATAAGTGGTCTTTGTGTGTAAATGGTGTTCACTTCTAAAAATAAAACAGATAACCTCCTCCCAAAAATTCACCATAGGCAATGATCCAAGTGTATGGACAATGCATTCACATTAGAGAAATTACAAATAGAAAACAAATATATGAGGAATATATATTCATCCTTCAATATAGCTGGGATGTTAATTTAAGGTAATAAGAATGGCAACATTTTGGTAGGGGATTTAATTCAGACACAACTGAGTGCCGTGTTTAAACTGATTTGGAATCTATTTGGAAGATAATGCAACATAAAGATACTCATATCCTTTGACCCAGTAATCCCTCCTCTGGGAAGTATCCTAAAGAAATAATTTAACAGAGGCAAAGTGCAAACGAATAAAAATGTTTGTTGTGATGTTATATAAAACAAAGCAGAAAGAAACAAAAACAACAAAACACTAAAATCCACCAAAATATTCAACAATAAAAGAATGGTTTATTAATTATAGAACATCAGCAAGAGATAATTTAATGAGCCATTAAAATGGTAATTACAAAAGCTATGTAACTATACAGAAACAAATCCTAATAGAAGCACAGTCTTTCATCACTGTGTAACATTATTACTCTCTGAGGATGTGGAATTTATTCTGGGGAAGGTGGGTTGCAGCCTAATACCTGGATGGTTTTTAAGGCTAGTGAGAGAGCGAGAGCTGAGAAGACCTGAATGTTGTGAAAATTGAGGAAAGAGAAACAGAAGTTTGCAGGGGAACTTGGAAACTTTGCCATCAATGAAAGCTCCATGGGGGTGAGATCAACACAGAGAAATGCCCTTTAGGGGATGATTGAAGAGAACATAATTTTTATATATGAATATTCATATATATCCAATTTGTATTTTTAGGTGGCTTGCTATTAATGCATAGTGTAAACCCTTCTCTGTCTGTCAAAATTATCAGAAGAAAAGGCTGCATTGTTCCCTAATGATTTGTGTGGACACATTCTTCAGGAAAACTTCAGAGGAAATCCATACCTGGATTAATGAGGCATGGCTTAATACAAGAGGTCTGAAGCTATTTCAGACTTTAATATTGTCATGACTTTGGCTAACTTTCTAAGTCTCTTGGACTTGAGCTTCCTCATCTATAGAATGGAGATACTAATATATCTACTTTCAAAGGGCTGCTGTGAAGATGAAATAAGTTAATACAAAGCACTTAGAGCAGGGTCTGGCACACAGTAGGCCCTAGATACATCAGTCATCATCATCATAGTTCAGGGTGGGGACAGTTTATGAGGATTCAGGATCCAGGTGACAGATGCTATAATTAGGGCTGTGAGCCTTTAATTTTTTTTTTTTTCAAAATGTGTGTCAATATTTCTGTTGCATCAACTAAACTTAAAGCAGAGGGGGAAAATGAACTTTATCCTTTCATCTATACCCCAAAACTCTACTGTACGTTCAGGTCTTCTCAGCCCTCACTCTCTCACTAGCCTAAAAAACCATCCAGGTATTAGGCTGCAACCCACCTTCCCCAGAATAAATTCCACATCCTCAGAGAGTAATAACGCTATATAGTGATGAAACATTGTGCTTCTATTAGGATTTGTTTCTGTGTAGTTACCTGAAAGAAGATCTGAAAAGCTGAAGATGGGCTGGATTCAGATGTGTTTTGAGGGTGGGTTAGGTTTCCTAGGCCCTAATCTAAAATAGAAATTCACACATTCATGCCTAGATACTAATCCAATTGCCTGGTCCATGAAATCCAATATCTGGGACTTTCCCCTTGGTGACCACATGTATTCTTGGATGGTCATTAGTGCTGTTCAGAAGATTTGCATCCATGAAGTCCAATTCTCTGAGCAACTGGCAAAAAGACATTAAGGGCTACCAGATGGTTCTTAAATTGTGCTGTTACATATGGGTCTGTCATGGATCAATGAGAGGAAAAGAGGTGGAGCAACAGAAATGAGAAAAACTCAAGTAACCCCAAAACTGACTTATCCATGTAATGCTTCCACACATCTGATAGGAACATGTCATGCCCATGAACTTTATCCTTTCAGCTATACCCCAAACCTATCTCCTCTCCAAATAATTTTGTGAATTGCTTGTAGACAAACACTGTGGGAAAAGAATTTAGCTCCAAGCCAAGCTATTCAAGGTAGGCTGTGAGATGCTGACCCACGATGGTGTCAGAGTGTATGTGAGTTAATGGTGCGTCTGTGTTTGATCCTTTTTACAAGAAGGGGTCATATAACTCCACAGTACCAGGTCAAGGTAAAAGACATTCTTCAACTGTTTCTCAGGAATTTTCATACTAGGGAGTTTCCTACTAAACTGCATACCTGTAGACAGATGTGTGAGTATTTCTAAGTTAAAACAATGCCCTTGGTAGCGAATACACCTTAAAAAAAAAAAAAGAAATCTGATTCCCATTTATTCACTCTCAGGAGAGCCTCCCTCTAAATACGTCTGTTCTCAAACCTTTGTCTGTATTTGATGACGTCCCTGTCCCCTTCCAGAAGGGATGGCGTCATGGTGAACAGCCCATTGATCTAGGATATAAGCATTTCCTCCCTACCCAGCAGAAGACTGGACACTCAGGATGAGGCTTGGCTTCGTGATTGAGGCCAACTACTTGTGCTTTCCACTTAAGTGCATGCCCCAACCCACCACCCCATGCATCTCCCTCTGCCCCAACACATACCCAGGGTTTCCTTGCTTATGTTAGTGACCCAGGCAGAGAGACCAGAGCTGCTGCAATTCCTATTTCCACCTCCTGATCCAAGCCCAATCCAAGCACTGTGCATAGCCAGGGCTGTAGGAATACAGTGTACCCTGGGGCATCAAACTGATTGCTCAACTGGAAATGTATTGAAAAGAAAGAAAAAAACAAATGAGCACATTAAATGCATTTTGGCCTGGCTTTGTCTCACTGTGAAGAAGGTTCAGGGCCTGCTGGGTTTCCAAAGCACTTTATAAACTAAATATTATGAGAAACAGTGCAACACAGCAGTCATGCTCCATGCTCTTTCTCTTTTTATGCAGTAGGAGAGACATGTCACTCCATCATTTACACCTCGCTGCAGTGATTCCTCAAATTTAGAAAATACTGTATATTGTGCATAAAAACACAAGGAGGAAAGAGAGTTTTGTACTAAAGGATTTTGCTCACCTAGTATTCCTAAGTGAAATGTATCTGACACCAATAACAAGAAACATACATGGAAACAAAAGCCAAGAAAATTGATAGCTGCAGAAATCATGTGGTTAAGAACATGTGCTTTTGTGATTTTTCTGTTAGTAGTAATTTATTTTATATTTAAGACTGTCTAAAGGCTATAGAAATCACAAAAAGATACTGTTCGAAAACTACAGAACTATACCACCTAATCAGGAATCAAGTGTTGATTGTCCTCAATCCTCTGGAACACAGTTCAGAGGGAAAAGTAAGCAATGCCAGGAGACAGCTGTCACAGAACCAGCCACCTAAACCTGCCGCTTCTACTTCCCAGAAGAGCCACTGACCATCACTCGGAGACCAGTGGAGTCTTACAACCCACGCCTTTCCATTGTGATACATGAGTTTCTGTTTGCCAGCCTCAAACAAACGGATTTAGAAGAGACGGTGGGAAGGAAGGAAAGGGAAAGAAAGAAGGCTAGGAAGACAGTACGGTACGCAAGCACTCTGGTGAGAAGCTTCACCTGAAGACAGCCTGTCTACAGGATAGGAGCCAGAAAAACTCAAAAGAGAAACAGAACTGCTTGAGGCCGTTTAGTGGAGAGGGAATAAATCTCCCATGCCTCACCAGTCTCTAAAGGCATCAATTTATAGAGCACAGCAAAATCATGACATTCCTCATGTAGTGTCATTAGGCGGAAAAATGAGATTCAGTAAACTCTATTTTGGAAAGTCATGGAATACAGAATAAGCTTTAGAGAAAATTTTTAAATGGTATGTTTAAATTGTTAGGGGGACTTTGTACTTTAAAAAGTTACATGTAAAATGTCTTTATATAAAATATTTCCCTTTGTGACTGTGCCAAGACAAGGAAGGATTACTGTACATGTCAGTTATGTGAATGTGTTGTAATTATATTCTCTCTTGTTAAGATGAGCAAATAACAAATCACTGATCTGCATTTATTTACCTCTGTTGACAGTGGGTAAGAGAGGGTGGGTGTGGGAGGTCAACACATCATAGAGTTTTCATCCTCAGCTCTGCTGCCTGGAGCTCTGTGTGGCCCTGAAAAGCTCATTTTGTCTTGGAGAGAGTCAGGGATTAGCCTTCTGTTCCCTGGTATATCATGTCAGCATGTTGCCTATTATGTGCCCTCACACATTCATGGATGAACTTCTGTTCCTATAACTGTGCTTCCATCCCTGTATGAACTTTCTTAAATCTTTAGTAAGATTCACCTCACTTCTAAGATATCTACCACCTCAGTCTTTGAAATGGGTGTTGTGGATTTCTTTCTAGATTCCCACCACTATCACATGCAGTCATCATCTGCATCATTGACTCCACGCACAGGATGCCTTAGGTACAACTTCTTGAGGAGTAAAAAGTAAAAAATTTATGTCCCTCCTGAAAATAGTTCATAGACTAGAGGCACTGGCAGCCTGCTTGATCACCCCAATAATATTCTCAAAGTCCTGAGGTGAAACAAGTAATCCACATGAGGTAGGTGCATTGTGGAAAAGTAATTTTAACATATATTTCAAAAATTAGACATGTGAGATTAATTACATTTACAAAAATCTGTTTTACTTAATATTTTTCACTCTAAAAGACTGTACATCTTTTAAGAAGGTGTAATTTATCTCAGCTAACATAATTTCCCTTCATATATATTTGTAATCTATATATTCAATTTTTATATAGCACATATACAATTTAAATTTTATATACATATCAAAATTTGACCATTTGTTTTAACTATATTGATTTGTCATAGCTCCTGTTGACAAAAGTAGATCAGTAGCTACAAAAATTGTTTTTTGAAGCATAAAAGCCTTGACAGAGACAGTAACACAAAACACTGGCCCTTCTGAATAGCCTTGTTAATGGTGGTTCAGAACATGGATGTGTATGCTCTAGGATACTGAATCTTCAAGTAAAATTTCAAAAAATCAGCCATCTAAAAATATGATTATAAAACACACAATTATTTAAAAATTGGATTCTATTGGGTCTTTGAACATTTTTCTTAGTCCATAATAACTTAGTTACCTATTAATAAAATTTAACAAATGGCAACATAAAGTCATTGAACTTTTCTTCATAATTTTCAAGTATGTTCAAGAATTACCATATATATAATAAAAAAAGGTGTTTTAGTATAAGTTGATAATTATTTGCCACTAAAGACAAGGGCACAAATCACAGAAACATCCAAAATTATTTACAGTAAAACCAAGTACAAATGAGCCTTACACTACTGTTGAGAAGGACATAAAACTGGTACAAATCAGTGACAAATATTATAGCAGAAAAATAAGTTGCTGGTAAAATTTATCTATGAGGTGATACCATTAGATGCTAATGATATCATAAGCATGTAAGAAAAAAATATTAAAACATGTTTGTACTGAGGTGTGTGTGTGGAGTGCATGTATGTATGTTTGTGTCTGTGTGTGTGCCAGGAAATACTGCAATCAGATAGAATTACTCATGTGTGGGATATCAGCTTTTGGCACATGTAGAGAGTGTATAGGAAGATCACATGTTGTGTTCTGTTTTTAAAAAACTTGTGAGGATGCAAAAGAGTTTTGTTGTATGTTTTTGGAGTAGTTAATGATTATCTTGTGAGGTGTGATAAAGACTTGAAAAGCCATCTTTGGAACATAGTGAAAGAGGATTGGCTGAGTGTTACACAGGCACAGAAACTGTCTGTGAAAGTCAATCCAAACATTATTCATTAAGGAAACTAGATGATAGTCAGTAAAATGTTTTAATTCATTGTTCTAAAACAACACTGATCAAAATAACTTTTTACAATGATGGAAATTTTTTCTATTTGCTTTATCCAGTATGGTATCCCCTTATACACGTATGGCTATTGAGCATTTGACATGTGGCTAGTACAACTGGGAAATAAATCATAATTTATGTACTTTTAATTCATTTAAATTTAAATATCCACATTTGTCTCTAGTGGCTATAGTATTGGCCAATACATTTCTCTGTAATAGAAAACATATTGACATGATGAGATCACAGCTATGCTGAGTCCATCATTTCATTATGCCATGTGAGGAAAGGGGCTGCAAGTCAAAGACTGCTTTTCTGCACAACCTCCCTTCTCTCAGCAGGGGAGATACTTAAGTTCTTGAGTTAATAAAATCAAAATAATTTATTTATTATCCTGATAATACAAATAGAGTTTCTATGATTTTAAGTGGACTACTCAAATAACACATTTCAAAGATATAATCAATATCCTGAATAGTCTGGCCCTAAAAATTCAAGGGAAAATATTATGATTTTTAAATTGAAGGTAAAGTGTCAATATTTCTTATGAAAACCAAACAGTGATATGAATAACTTCCTTACAAAGAAAGGGTTTAACTTTTTCTTTAATATTTGCTTTTATATTGACTTGATAACAGATTATTGAGTTTATTATTCTCATCTAAAAAAGGAAATTTCTGACACTCAAAGGAACCAGAGTAGATTAGGGAACAGATTGCTGTTGTCACAAGTTGAAATATCCAACAGTTAGGCTTTACAGTGTAGTATAGCTATTTTTTTAATATCTGAAAATAGCCTTTAATGAGAAAGATGAGTTGTTGTCTTGTAATTTCTGAATCCAGTGTTTGAAATGAATATTCATAACCAACAAAGCCATAAGTAGTTACTCCTATTTTCTTAAAATCTATAATTGAAAATTAGAATGTTTTAAATTAGTAGAACCTACTATATGTAGAACTTGGCCACCAGATATACGTCAAGGTAAAGCCTTAACAAAACAATAGCATATCTACCATAACTGAAATAAGTATTATTTTTATTATTAAAAGATTATGTTTTATAATAATCATTTTTATAGCCACTAATATTTATTTTAAATTTATTTAGCTAGAATGTGGCAACCTATAATTTCACTGGTCATCCAATAGTTGGTTATAGTATTGCTAAATCTTTGAGAAACACTGTTCCCTAATATAGTTAGAGACTTCATCAAGGACTAAGATGTACTGTGGATTTATTTTTTAAACTCATTCTTCCTTTTTATTCATTGTCAACCTTTTTATTTATTGACTGATATTTTAACAGCTTTATTGAGGTATAATTGAAAACAAAGAAGTGTACATGTTTAATGCATATAATTTCATGCATTTGTACATATGTGAACACTTGTAACACCATCACCACAACCAAGGTAATAGACATATCCAAAGATTTCCAGAGTTTGTGTATATGTATGTGTGTGTTTAGTAAGAACACAATATGAGAACTTCTCTCTTAACAAATTTTTAAGTGCACAATACTATGTCATTAGCTACAGACACTATGTTATACAGCAGATTTCTAGGACCAGTATAACGGAAACTTTATACCCTTGGAATAAAAACTCCACAGTTTCTTCATGCTCAGGTTCTGGCATCTACTATTGTATTCTCTGTTTCTATGAATTAGACTATTCTAAGTACTTCATGTAAGTGGAATCATGCAGTATTAGTCTTTCCATGACTGGCTTAATTCTTTTAGAATAGTGTTCTTTATGTTCATTCATGGGCACTGGCAAATGTCAGGATTTTCTTTCTCTTACTTCTTGAGGCTGTATAATGTTCCATTGTGTGTATTCATGGAATTATTTTTTCATCCATTTATCTGTCAACAGACACATGGGTTGTTGACACTTCTTTGTTGATCCTATGTTGTATTTTCATTCCCATTACTAATTTGTTTTACAATTGTAATTTTGTACCTCTTTATCCCCTTCACCTATTTCACCCATTCCCCCATGCCCCTTCCTATGGCAGCCACAGCCTGTTTTCTCTGCTTATCAATCTTTTTGTTTTGTTTGTTTAGATTCCACATATAAGTGAAATCATATGGTATTTATCTTTCTCTGTCTAACATTTCTCTTAGCATAATAAACCCTAGGTTTATCCATGTTGTCACAAATGGCAGGATTTGGTTATTTTTTATGATTGAGTAATATTCCATTATATGTATTTAAGACATCTCCATTGATCTATCTATGGACATTAAGGTTGTTTCCATATTTTGGCTATTGTAAATAATGCTGCAATAAACACAGGAGTGCATATATCTTTTTGAATTAGTTACTTTGTTTTCTTTGGGTAAATTCCCAGAAGTGGAATTACTGGGATGTTTGGTATTTCTATTTTTAGTTTCTTGAAAAACCTTCATACTGTTTTCCACAGTGGCTACACCAATTTACATTATCATCCAACAGTGTAGGAAGGTTCCCTTTTCTCCATAGCCTTACCAACACTTATTTCTTGTCTTCTTGCTATTAGCCACTCTGACTGCTGTGAGATGGTATCTCACTGTAGTTTGTTTTGCATTTCCCTGATGACTAGTGATGTTGAGCATCTCTTCATGTATCTGCTGGCCATCTGTATGTCTCCTTTGGAAATATGTCTATTCAGGTCCTCTGCCCACTTTTGAATTTGGTTGTTTTTTGGTGTTGAATTGTGTGAGCTCTACATATATTTTGGGTATTAGCCCTTATCATATATATCACTTGCAAAATACTTTCTCCCTTACACTAGGTTGTGTTTTTGTTTTGTGTGTGCAGAAACTTTTTGTTTACTGTAGTCCCACTTGTTTATTTTGCTTTTGTTTCCCTTGCCTTGAGAGACATAATTAGAAAAAAAATACTAATGGCAATGTTCAAGAGTTTACTGCATATATTTTCTTCTAGGAGTTTTATGGTTTCAGGTTTTATGTTTAGATCTTTAATACATTTGAGTTTATTTTGGGGTATGGTATATAAGATAGTGATTCAGTTTCATTCTTTTACATGTAACTGTCCAGTTTCCCATCACCATTTATTGAACAGACTGTCTTTTCCCATTATATATTCTTGCCTCTTTTGTCATATATTAATTGATAATATAAGTGTTGGTTTACTTCTGGGCTCTCTAGTCTCTCATTGATCTATGTAGCTATTTTTGTACACATATCACACTGTTTTGACTACTGTAGTTTTATAGTATAGTTTGTAATGAGGGAACATGATATCTCCAGCTTTGTTCCTTCTCAAGATGCTTTTGTGGTTCTGTATGAATTTTAGATTTATTTGCTATAGTTATGTGAAAAATGCCATTTCTGTGTAAAATGCCATTGGCATTTTGATAAAGATTGCATTGAATCCATAAACTGCTTTGTGTAGTATGGCAATTTTAACAATGTTAATTTTTCCTATTCATAAGCATGGAATAACTTTCCATTTATTTATGTCTTCTTCAGTTTGTTTCATCAATGTCTTAAAGTTTTCAGGGTATAGGTCTTTCAGGTCTTTCACTTCCCCAGTTAGATTAATTCCTATGTTTTACTCTTTTTGATGCAATTATAAATGGGATTGTTTTCTTAATTCCTCTCTCAACTAATTTGTTACTTTTACAAAGAAATACAACAGATTTCTATATACTGATTTTTGTATCCTGCAATATTACTAAATTCATTTATTAGTTCTAATAGCTTTTTGATAGAGTCTTTAAGATTTTCTGTATGTAATATCATATCATCTGCAAATTGTGACAGTTTTACTCTTTGTTACCAATTTGGATGCCTTTTATTTCTTTCTCTTGTCTAATTGCCATGTCTGGGACTTCCAGTACTATGTTGAATAAAAGTGGTGAGAGTGGACATCTTCGATTTGTTCCTGATCTTAAAGTGAAAGCTTTCAGGTTTTCACCATTGACTATGATATTTACTGTTGGTTTGTCATATATTGCCTTCATTATGTTGAGGTAAGTTTCTTTATACCCATCTTATTGAGAGGTTTTATCATGAATACATGTTAAATGTCATCAAATGCTTTTTCAATATCTATTGAAATGATAATATGGATTTTAACCTTCCTTTTGTTAATGTGGTATATCACATTGATTGATTTGTGGGTATTGAACCATCCTTGCATTCCTGGAATAAATTCCACTTGACCGTGATGAATGATCCTTTTAGTTTATTTTTTAACTTGGTGTGCTAATATTTTGTTGAGGATTTTTGCATTTATGCTCATTAGGAATATAAGTCTGTAATTTTCTCTTTCTTCTTTCTTTTTTTTTATTAGAGTCTTTGTCTTATTTTCTTATCAGGGTTATGCTGGCCTCAGAGAATAAATTTGGAAGCCCTCCTTCCTCTAATTTTTTAAAAATAGTTTGAGAATGATAGGTAATAGCTCTCTAGTTTGATAGAATTCTTCTTTGAAGCCATCTAGTGGTGGTATTTTATTTGCTAGGAGATTTTTGATTACCAAATTAATTTCATTACCAGCAATTGGTCTGTTCATGTTTTCGATTTCTTTCCAGTTCATTCCTGAAAGAATGCATGTTTACAGTAATTGATCCATTACTTCTAGGTTGTCCAACTTGTTGATATATAATTTTTCATAATAATCTCTTGTAATTGTTTGCATTTCTGTGGTGTCAGTTGTAACTTCTCTTTCATTGTTGATTATATTTATTAGAATTGTCTCGTTTTTTTTTCTTGATAAGTCTAGCTAGAGGTGTATCAATTTTGTTGTCTTTACCAAGAACCACCTCTTAGTTTCACTGATCTTTTCCATTTTTTAAAATTCTCTATTTCATTTATTTCCACTCTGATCTTTATTTCCTTCCTGCTACTAACTTTGGGCCTTATTCCTTTCCAAGATTTTTTAGGTTTAAAGTTAGATTGCATATTTCTTAGGTGTAAGGTAAACTTGCTTCCTGAGGTAAGCCAGTATTGCTGTAGACTTCTGTGTTAGAACTGCTTTTGCTGTGTTCTGAAGACTGAACTGCTGTGATTCTATTTTCATTAGTCTTCAGGAATTTTTTAAATTACATCTTTGATTTCTTCATTGACCTATTTGTTGTTTAGTCATGCTGTTTAACATCCATATGTTCTGTTTTTCCAGTTATTTTTCCTTGTGTTTGATTTCTAGTTTCATATTATTGCCATGAGAAAAGATGCTGGCATTTCAGTCATTTTAAATTAATTATTAAGACTTGTTTTGTGGCCTGACATGATCTATCCAGGAAAATATTTAATGTACACGTTAATGAACATGTATTCTGCTGCTTTGGGTGGAATGTTCTGTCTATATGGAAAGTCCATCTGGTCTAATGTTTCATTCAAAGCCACTTTTTGTTATCGATTTTTCTGTCTAGATGATCTATCTATTGATGCAAGTGGGGTATTAAAGTCCCTTACCATTATTATATTACTGTCAGTTTCTCCCATTATGCCTGTTAATATTTGTTATATATATTTAGGTACTCCCCATTTAGGTGTGTAGATATTTGTAATTGCTCTATCTTCCTGTTTGATTGAGTCTTTATTCATTATATGATGTCCTTCTTTGTCTCTTGTTACAGTCTTTTTTTTTTTTTTAAATAATTATTTTTTATTGTAGGGTAGTTGACGCACAGTATTACATTACATTAGTTTCAAGTGTACAACACAGTGGTAGAACATTTATATACATAATTCTAGGTTCCAGCTATCACCCTACCAAGCTGTTACAATATCTTGACTATATTCCTTATGCTATACATTACATCCCGGTTACTTATTTATTTTACCATTGGAAGTCTGTCCTTTTTTTTTTTGTGAGGGCATCTCTCATATTTATTGATCAAATGGTTGTTAACGACAATAAAATTCTGTATAGGGGAGTCAATGCTCAATGCACAATCATTAATCCACCCCAAGCCTAATTTTCGTCAGTCTCCAATCTTCTGAGGCATAACAAACAAGTTCTTACATGTAGAAACAAATTCTTACATAATGAATAAGTTACATAGTGAACAGTACAAGGGCAGTCATCACAGAAACTTTTGGTTTTGCTCATGCATTATGAACTCTAAACAGTCAGTTCAAATATGAATACTCATTTGGTTTTTATACTTGATTTATATGTGGATACCACATTTCTCTCTTTATTATTATTATTTTTAATAAAATGCTGAAGTGGTAGGTAGATACAAGATAAAGGTAGAAAACATAGTTTAGTGTTGTAAGAGAGCAAATGTAGATGATCAGGTGTGTGCCTGTAGACTATGTGTTAATCCAAGCTAGACCAGGGCAATAAAAGATCCACGTATGCAGAAGATTTCTCTCAGAACAGGGGGGGTGAGGTTCTAAGCCTCACCTCTGTTGATCCCCAATTTCTCACCTGATGGCCCCCCTGCGACTGTGCCTGTCTTAGGTTGTTCCTCCCTTGAGGAATCTTACCCGTCTCTGGCTAACCAGTCATCTTCTGGGGCCATACAGGGAAATGTGAAGTTGGTAAGTGAGAGGGAAGCCTTATTGTTTGAAAAGGTTAGCTTTTTACTTCTTTGCATATTTATGCCCTGTGGCTTCTACGCCCAGCATTTGTCTTGAGGTATCTTTACCACTTGGAAGAATTATGATACTCGGTAAATTTGATATGAGGCACGAATTCTATTTAAGAGTTGTAATTAGGAAGGAAGAAGAAAAGCTATAGAAGTAGCAGGCGGAAGAAAACATGGGAAGATTGATTATTTCTTTGACATATCTTCTTGTAGAGTAACTTCAGCATGTATAGGTTTTAAGCTACTACTTAAATTGCGCACACACATTAACATAATAAGAGTATAGTTACATAACCAAAGCATATCTGTAATTACCAGCCATCTCCAGTGAAACCAAGAAAACCAGTTAGGCACCTTAGGCATTTGTGAAAACTTATCTATGATATGGTGGGTATTGTCCAACTGAAATTGAACAGTTTGAGAGAAATCAGACAAATTAAAACAACCCATTCCTGGGGACTGTTCACATGCCATATGTTCTTTTAACAGTAAATAGTCTGTAGTTGTAAGACTTTGGAGCGCTACAATTTGCACTTCTCCAAATTCTTGGTTGAGTTCCAATAGTATAGATCCAGTCAAATTTGTTCTTTTACTGTATGCACAGGCCAGCTTAGATATCTCCTTCCTCATTCCCATGGCAAGTCCAGGAACTGGTGGGATGAGTGCATCTACAGCTGTAGCAGTGCGTTGATCTTTGTTGGGGTTTTTTGATGATCATCTTCTGGCATGAGTCTTCCAGAGAGTGCAGATATTGGAATTTCTTTTTCATATCGTATCTTAGTTCATTTCGGGGTAGCCAAATTAGGCTTTGATCCTCTGTATAAACACAAACAGACCCTTTGCCTACACTTTTATATGCCCTTTATACTCTTGTGTAGAACTCGTTGGAGGTAACCACAAAGGAACTGCCCTTTTTTTTTTTTTTGCTTTGTTTTTGGTAACACTAATCTACACTTACATGACGAATATTATGTTTACTAGGCTCTCCCCTATACCAGGTCTCCCCTATAAACCCCTTTACAGTCACTGTCCATCAGCATAGCAAAATGTTGTAGAATCACTACTTGCCTTCTCTGTGTTGTACAGCCCTCCCTTTTCTCCTACCCCCCCATGCATGTTAATCTTAATACCCCTCTACTTCTCCCCCCCTTATCCCTCCCTACCCACCCATCCTCCCCAGTCCCTTTCCCTTTGGTACCTGTTAGTCCATTCTTGAGTTCTGTGATTATGCTGCTGTTTTGTTTCTTCAGTTTTTCCTTTGTTCTTATATTCCACAGGTAAGTGAAATCATTTGGTATTTCTCTTTCTCCGCTTGGCTTGTTTCACTGAGCATAATACCCTCCAGCTCCATCCATGTTGCTGCAAATGATTGGATTTGCCCTTTTCTTATGGCTGAGTAGTATTCCATTGTGTATATGTACCACATCTTCTTTATCCATTCATCTATTGATGGACATTTAGGTTGCTTCCAATTCATGGCTATTGTAAATAGTGTTGCAATAAACATAGGGATGTATCTGTATTTCTCAAACTTGATTGTTGCGTTCCTAGGGTAAATTCCTAGGAGTGCAATTCCTGGATCAAATGGTAAGTCTGTTTTGAGCATTTTGATGTACCTCCATACTGCTTTCCACAATGGTTGAACTAACTTACATTCCCACCAGCAGTGTAGGAGGGTTCCCCTTTCTCCACAGCCTCGCCAACATTTGTTGTTCCTTGTCTTTTGGATGGCAGCCATCCTTACTGGTGTGAGGTGATACCTCATTGTAGTTTTAATTTGCATTTCTCTGATAATTAGCGATGTGGAGCATCTTTTCATTTGTCTGTTGTCCATCTGTATTTCTTTTTTGGAGAACAGTCTGTTCAGTTCCTCTGCCCATTTTTTAATTTGGTTATTTGTTTTTTGTTTGTTGAGGCGTGTGATCTCCTTATATATTCTGGACGTCAAGCCTTTATCGGATGTGTCATTTTCAAATATATTCTCCCATACTGTAGGGATCCTTCTTGTTCTATTGATGGTGTCTTTTGCTTTACAGAAGCTTTTCAGCTTAATATAGTCCCGCTTACTCATTTTTGCTGTTGATTTCCTTGCCCGGGGAGATATGTTCAAGAAGAGGTCAGTCATGTTTATGTCTAAGAGGTTTTTGCCTATGTTTTCTTCAAAGAGTTTAATGGTTTCATGGCTTACATTCAGGTCTTTGATCCATTTTGAGTTTACTTTTGTATATGGGGTTAGACAATGGTCCAGTTTCATTCTCCTACATGTAGCTGTCCAGTTTTGCCAGCACCACCTGTTGAAGAGACTGTCATTTCACCATTGTATGTCCATGGCTCCTTTATCAAATATTAATTGACCATATATGTCTGGGTTAATGTCTGGATTGTCTAGTCTGTTCCATTAGTCTGTGGCTCTGTTCTTGTGCCAGTACCAAATTGTCTTGATTACTATGGCTTTATAGTAGAGCTTGAAGTTGGGGAGTGAGATCCCCCCTACTTTATTCTTCTTTCTCAGGATTTCTTTGGCTATTCGGAGTCTTTGGTGTTTCCATATGAATTTTTGAATTATTTGTTCCAGTTCATTGAAGAATGTTGCTGGTAGTTTCATAGGGATTGCATCAAATCTGTATATTGCTTTGGGCAGGATGGCCATTTTAACGATATTAATTCTTCCTAGCCACGAGCATGGGATGAGTTTCCTTCTGTTAGTGCCCCCTTTAATTTCTCTTAAGAGTGACTTGTAGTTTTCAGAGTATAAGTCTTTCACTTTCTTGGTTAGGTTTATTCCTAGGTATTTTATTTTTTTTGATGCAATTGTGAATGGAGTTGTTTTCCTGATTTCTCTTTCTGTTGGTTCATTGTTAGTATATAGGAAAGCCACAGATTTCTGTGTGTTGATTTTGTATCCTGCAACTTTGCTGTATTCCGATATCAGTTCTAGTAGTTTTGGGGTGGAGTCTTTAGGGTTTTTTATGTACAGTATCATGTCTTCTGCAAATAGTGACAGTTTAACTTCTTTTTTACCAATCTGGATTCCTTGTATTTCATTATTTTGTCTGATTGCCATGGCTAGGACCTCCAGTACTATGTTAAATAACAGTGGAGAGAGTGGGCATCCCTGTCTAGTTCCTGATCTCAGAGGAAATGCTTTCAGCTTCTCGCTGTTCAATATAAAGTTGGCTGTGGGTTTATCATAGATGGCCTTTATTATGTTGAGATACTTGCCCTCTATTCCCATTTTGCTGAGAGTTTTTAACATGAATGGATGTTGCACTTTGTCAAGTGCTTTTTCAGCATCTATGGAGATGATCATGTGGTTTTTGTCTTTCTTTTTGTTGATGTGGTGGATGATGTTGATGGACTTTCGAATGTTGTACCATCCTTGCATCCCTGGGATGAATCCCACTTGGTCATGGTGTATGATCCTTTTGATGTATTTTTTTAATTCGGTTTGCTAATATTTTGTTGAGTATTTTTGCATCTACGTTCATCAGGGATATTGGTCTGTAGTTTTCTTTTTTGGTGGGGTCTTTGCATGGTTTTGGTATTAGGGTGATGTTAGCTTCATAGAATGAGTTTGGGAGTATCCCCTCCTCCTCTATTTTTTGGAAAACTTTAAGGAGAATGGGTATTATGTCTTCCCTGTATGTCTGATAAAATTCCGAGGTAAATCCTTCTAGCCCGGGGGTATTGTTCTTTGGTAGTTTTTTGATTACCGCTTCAATTTCGTTGCTGGTAATTGGTCTGTTTTGATTTTCTGTTTCTTCCTGGGTCAATCTTGGAAGGTTATAGTTTTCTAGGAAGTTGTCCATTTCTCCTAGGTTTCCCAGCTTGTTAGCATATAGGTTTTCATAGTATTCTCCAATAATTCTTTGCATTTCCGTGGGGTCCGTCGTGATTTTTCCTTTCTTGTTTCTGATACTGTTGATTTGTGTTGACTCTCTTTTCTTCTTAATAAGTCTGGCTAGAGGCTTATCTATTTTGTTTATATTCTCGAAGAACCAGCTCTTGGTTTCATTGATTTTTGCTATTGTTTTATTCTTCTCAATTTTATTTATTTCTTCTCTGATCTTTATTATGTCCCTCCTTCTGCTGACCTTAGGCCTCATCTGCTCTTCTTTTTCCAATTTCGATAATTGTGACATTAGACCATTCATTTGGGATTGCTCTTCCTTTTTTAAATATGCTTGGATTGCTATATACTTTCCTCTTAAGACTGCTTTTGCTGTGTCCCACAGTAGTTGGGGCTTAGTGTTGTTGTTGTCATTTGTTTACATATATTGCTGGATCTCCATGTTGATTTGGTCATTGATCCATTGATTATTTAGGAGCGTGTTGTTAAGCCTCCATGTGTTTGTGAGCCTCTTTGCTTTATTTGTACAGTTTATTTCTAGTTTTATGCCTTTGTTGTCTGAAAACTTGGTTGGTAGGATTTCAATCTTTGGAATTTTCTTAGGCTCTTTTTGTGGCCTAGTATGTGGTCTATTTTGGAGAATGTTCCATGTGCACTTGAGAAGAATGTTTATCCCACTGCTTTTGGATGTAGAGTTCTATAGATGTCTATTAGGTCCATCTGCTCTACTGTGTTGTTCAGTGCTTCCGTGTCCTTACTTATTTTCTGCCCAGTGGATCTATCCTTTGGGGTGAGTGGTGTGTTGAAGTCTCCTAGAATGAATGCATTGCAGTCTATATCCCCCTTTAGTTCTGTTAGTATTTGTTTCACATATGCTGGTGCTCCTGTGTTGGGTGCATATATATAATTAGAATGGTTATATCCTCTTGTTTGACTGAGCCCTTTATCATTATGTAGTGTCCTTCTTTATCTCTTGTTACTTTCTTTGTTTTGAAGTCTATTTTGTCTGATATTAGTACTGCAACCCCTGCTTTCTTCTCGCTGTTGTTTGCTTGAAATATGTTTTTCCATCCCTTGACTTTTAGTCTGTACATGTCTTTTGATTTGAGGTGAGTTTCTTGTAAGCAGCATATAGGTGGGTCTTGATTTTTTATCCATTCTGTTACTCTGTGTCTTTTGATTGGTACATTCAACCCATTAACAATTAGGGTGACTATTGAAAGATATGTACTTATTGCCATTGCAGGCTTTAAGTTCGTGGTTACCAAAGGTTCAAGGTTAGCCTCTTTAGTATCTTACTGCCTAACTTAGATCGCTTATTGAGCTGTTATATACACTGTCTGGAGATTCTTTTCTTCTCTCCCTTCTTATTCCTCCTCCTCAATTCTTCATATGCTGGGTGTTTTGTGCTGTGCTCTTTCTAGGAGTGCTCCCATCTACAGCAGTCCCTGTAAGATGTTCTGTAGAGGTGGTTTTGGGAAGCAAATTCCCTCAGCTTTTGTTTGTCTGGGAATTGTTTAATCCCACCATCATATTTGAATGATAGTCGTGCTGGATACAGTGTCCTTGGTTCAAGCTCCTTCTGTTTCATTGCATTAAATATATCATGCCATTCTCTTCTGACATGTAAGGTTTCTGTCAAGAATTCTGTTGATAGCATGATGGGTTTTCCTTTATAGGTGAGCTTTTTCTCTCTAGCTGCCTTTAAAACTCTTTCCTTGTCCTTGATCTTTGCCATTTTAATTATTATCTGTCTTGGTGTTGTCCTCCTTGGGTCCTTTGTGTTGGGAGTTCTGTGTATTTCCGTGGTCTGCTTGATTATTTCCTCCACCAGTTTGGGGAGGGTTTCAGCAATTATTTCTTCAAAGACACTTTTTTCTCTTTCTCTCTTTCTTCTTCTGGTACCCCTATAATACAGATATTGTTCCTTTTGGATTGGTCACACAGTTCTCTTAATATTGTTTCATTCCTGGAGATCCTTTTATCTCTCTCTATGTCAGCTTCTATGCGTTCCTGTTCTCTGGTTTCAATTCCGTCAATGGCCTCTTGCAACTTATCCATTCTGCTTATAAACCCTTCCAGAGTTTGTTTCATTTCTGCGATCTCCTTTCTGGCATCTGTGATCTCCCTCCGGACTTCATCCCATTTCTCTTGCGTATTTCTCTGCATCTCTGTCAGCATGTTTATGATTCTTATTTTGAATTATTTTTCAGGAAGACTGGTTAGGTCTGTCTCCTTCTCTGGTGTTGTCTCTGTGATCTTTGTCCACCTGTAGCTTTGCCTTTTCATGGTGATAGGAATAGTCTGCAGAGCTGGGATGAGTGACGGCTGGAAGAACTTCCCTTCTTGTTGGTTTGTGGCCTTCCTCTCCTGGGAGAACAGCGACCTCTAGTGGCTTGTGCTGGGCAGCTGCGCACAGACAGGGTTTCTGCTTCCTGCCCGGCTGCTATGGAGTTTATCTCCGCTGTTGCTGTGGGCGTGGCCTGGCTCGGGCCTCTGCTCCAAAGTGGTGGAGTCGCGTTGGAGGGGGAGCGGCCTGGAGGCTATTTATCTCTGTAAGCGGCCTCCCTGCTCCCTGCAGCCCAGGGGTTAGGGTGCCTAGAGATCCCCGGATTCCCTACCTCTGGATTAAGTGTCCCACCCTGCCCCTTTAAGACTTCCAAAAAGCACCCGCCAAAACAAAACAATGCCCACCAAAAAAAAAAGAAAAAAAAATTTTTTTTAATTAAAAAAAAAAATTTTTTAATTAAAAAAAAAAAAATATAGGTGTTCGTTTTTCTTTATTCTCCGGTGCCAGCCTCAGGCCTCTGCTCACCGGTCTTTCTGCCCTGTTTCCCTAGTATTGGGGTCCCTATCCCTTTAAGACTTCCAAAAAGCGCTCGCCAAAACAGAACAGCAAAAAAGCAAAAAAAAAATGGTCGCGCGCTTTTCTTATGCCCTCTGTCGCCCAGCCTCCAGTGCCTGCTCACTGTTCTTGCTGCCCTGTTTTCCTAGTATTGAGCGCCCTGCAGTCTGGCCCGGATGGCTGGGGCTGGGTGTTCCGCAGCCCTGGGCTCCGTCTCCCTCCCGCTCTGCCTGCTCTTCTCCCGCCGGGAGCTGGGGGGAGGGGCGCTCGGCTCCCGCGGGGCCGGGGCTTGTATCTTACCCCCTTCGCGAGGCGCTGGGTTCTCTCAGGTGCGGATGTGGTCTGGATATTGTCCTGTGTCCTCTGGTCTTTATTCTAGGAAGAGTTGTCTTTGTTATATTTTCATAGATATATGTTGTTTTGGGAGGAGATTTCCACTGCTCTACTCACGCCGCCATCTTCCGCCCCTCTCCCACAGTCTTTGTTTTAAGTCTCTTTTGTCTGATATAAGCACTGTTACTCCAGTATTTTTTAATTTCTATTTACACAGAATATCTTTTTTCATCCTTCAGTTTCAGCCTGTGTATGTCTTTAGGACTGAAGTGAGTCTCTGTAGGCTGCATTTAAATGGGTCTTTTTTTTTTTAATCCATTCAGTGACTTTATGTCTCTAGATTGGAGCATTTGTCCATTTACATTTAAAGGAATTATTGAGAAGTATGTACTTATTACCATTTTGTTAAATGTTTTCTGGTTGTTTTTGTCATCCTTTTTCTTGTCTTGAAGTGAACTACATTTTACCTGTATTTCAAAATGCTTCTTCTCTGGTATATTTATATTATTTTTGATCTAGGATCACAATTTCATTATTAAGTACTTGCATTTAAACAGTACATGTTCATTAATCTTGTTTCCTACAAAACTACCTATGATATTGAAGAAAAGTAAATGAGTCCCCCAAAAATGGAAAGTGATTACACATGATATGATCTGATAAAAGCCAAAATCAAAGCACTTGCCTACACATAATGTGTAATTGGGTTAATGGGAAAAGATGTGGAAAATGAAATTGCCAAAGCAACAAAGGAAAATAAACCTGTTCTTTCCCAGCTGTCACTTTGGAATAGAGCTGACAAGCTGGTTCACACTGTGCTACTTAGTTGGATTACACACTTTTAATTATTCTCATCAGGAACAGTCATTTTTAATGAGTAAAAAAGCCTAAACAAGTGGAGTAATAAAGGTAGGATTTTAGGCATCTACACTGTCTTCTAGAATAAACTCTAAAGGGTTTGGGGGTTACTAGTATCTCCCAGGTTAAACAAGTAGGTAGAAATCTACTTGGTCTATGCATCTGTGTCTTTGGAAAAGTGTCTGAACCAGATAATGTGGAAACAGAAAAACAGTCCACTTACTTTCCTGTGGTCCAGTTCCTGGAATTTTACTCCACTGTGAAATCCAGTATAACCAATGTTCATTTTCAATTTCAACTTGGAAATTACTTCTTCTATAAGGAGAATGTTATAAAAGGTAAGTGATATATTTTGAGAGCAACTGAAAAATCTCAAGATGTAAAATTTCCAGCACCTGCAATCAAGTTTTACTTTACTTAATCCATGCAGAGCCAAGTATTTGCAGTGTAATGCAGGTAATTTCATTCATAATCATGAACTGTATATTTAAGTAATCAGTTCTATACATAATTATTCATTCTGATGAAAATCTGTGCCTAGATTTTCTGGGGATATGTTCATTTTTTAAAAATTCAAAACCAACCATGAATTTGTTAAAACTTGGTTCTGAACTGATTTCTGCCCATTGATATTACATGCTGAATGTGTACAGAAGTAGTTTTGGAAAGTGAATGGGGTAGGAATGGGCACGCCCTATGAAAGAGGAGTGTGGTTTGATTGCCTGTAGTGTCCACAGCCTGTGACTATTATATGGTCATGGTACCAACAATGCCCATTAATTCTGTTAGATCAGTAACCCACACGTATTATTGGCAATTGTCAGATTGCTCCAGGGAACACCCCACCCACACCAAAAATTTCTGGGCAGGTCCCAAATGAATCCGACCTGTGTCCAACAATGTTACTATAGCTTCTGGAAGTTGTTGCTTCCCACCAGGCTGCTCCTGGGAGTCCCTTCTGGTGGGTGGACATTTACACCTTTTGCCAAATATTAAATATATCCTTTAAGGGTTGGTCACACACACACTTTTGTTTTTCCTCTGAGAAATCACTGACCACAACTGGGTGCTGCTCCCCTAGAACATTTCAAAATAGCGAACATCTAAAATGTCAAAATGATGCCACCTTGTTTCCAGTATTCCCTGCACTGGGGCCATGCTGTGGAACAAGCAAGTGCCCACCCCTTTCTGTGCCATTTTGTAAGAGTATGGTCAAAAGAAGGGCTCCCTCTTGGTGCGCGTAAGATGTCCCTCATCTTGCACCACACTCATCACATGGTCTCTCAAACCCACTCTTCCTCTTGAGCTGACATTAATTTTTCTGTAATCATTATCACCATTCTCTCAATTATTCAGGTTCAAATTCTTTAAAATCTCTGTTCCAGTTCCTAGATAAGATGATTCAAATTGTCATTTTTCTTTCCTATTTGTCATGGACTCATTTGTTCACTTCCTAAAAGCATATTTCTTGAAAAAAAACAATAAGCTAGCACTGTATTAGAAGTTTAGATTCAAAAATTTAAATAACGTAAAGAACAGTAGATAAATAATTGCAATATTGTATAAAATACTTAATTTGGGCTTTTGTTATTTTTTACATGAACTATTTAAACATTACTTTAATTATTTCTCAAATCTTGGAATCTTCAATTCAATCCAAATTGCTGAAAGCAATCAAATTAATTTTCTAAAAGCCTAATTCTGAACCTATACAGCACCCCTCTTTTTAACAGTCCTGGTAATATTCCCATTGTCTGGTTAATGAAATCCTAATTTCTTTGGTTGACATTGAGAACATGCACAAGATTCAGACTACCCTGCTAAATTTTATTTATTCATTCTCCTACAAATAACCTATGCTCTGGCCAGCCTAGACTAGCAATCATTTCCCTAAAGATTTTTCCTTTTCTTTTTCTTTCATGTCTTGATTATAACGCTGTTGTTTCTGCTTTGAATGTTCTTTTCCTGCCCTTTCCAAAGATCTTGTACCTAGCAGAGGTAGGGTACTTTCTTCTGAATTTTTACATTACTCTTCTTGTCATTTGGCACTTAATACATATTGTTTTATATTTTATTTATATCCATCTCTCCTCTCTCCTAAGAGAATGGAGGTTCTTTTAAGAGAAGAAGTTACAGCGTATTCATCTTTTAATTCACATGCCACATAGTATATAAACTAGGTCATGTACTCAATTTGTTGATTGCATGAAAAACTATTTTATTAGCAATAAATCCCTTGACTTAGAGCAGAGGTGACTGAATGGAAATATATTTGTCATGTAAATCCTATTTTTTTTTTTTGGAGATAATTATTTTTTTATTGAAGGGTAGTTGACACATGGTATTACATTACATTAGTTTCAGGTGTACAACATAGTGATTCAACACTTATATACATGACAATTCTAGGTACCAGCTATCACCATACCAAGCTGTTACAATATCTTGACTATATTCATTACATCCCAGTTACTTATTATTTTACCATTGGAAGTGTGTACTTTTGTTGTTGTTGTTTGTTTGTTTGTTTGTTTGTGAGGACATCTCTCATATTTATTGATCAAATGGTTGTTAACAACAATAAAATTCTGTATAGGGGAGTCAATGCTCAATGCACAATCATTAATCCACCCCAAGGCTAATTTTCATCAGTCTCCAATCTTCTGAGGCATAACAAACAAGTTATTACATGGGGAACAAATTCATAAATAGTGAATAAGTTCTTACATGGTGAACAGTACAAGGGCAGCCATCACAGAAACCTTCAGTTTTGCTCATGCATTATGAACTATAAACAGTCAGTTCAAATATGAATACTCATTTGATTTTTATACTTGATTTATATGTGGATACCACATTTCTCTCTTTATTATTATTATTATTTTTAATAAAATGCTGAAGTGGTAGGTAGATACAAGATAAAGGTAGAAAACATAGTTTAGTGTTGTAAGAGAGCAAATGTAGATGATCAAGTGTGTGCCTGTAGACTATGTGTTAATCAAAGCAAGACAAGGGCAATAAAACATTCACGTATGCAGATTTCTCTCAGAATGGGGGGGGTGAGGTTCTAAGCCTCACCTCTGTTGATCCCCAATTTCTAACCTGATGACCCCCCTGCGACTGTGCCTGTCTTAGGTTGTTCATCCCTTGAGGAATCTTACCTGTCTCTGGCTAACCAGTCATCTTCCGGGGCCATACAGGGAAATGTAAAGTTGGTAAGTGAGAGAGAAGCCTTATTCTTTGAAATAGTTAGCTTTTTATTTCTTTGCATATTTATGCCCTGTAGCTTCTATGCTCAGCATTTGTCTTGAGGTATCTTTACCACTTGGAAGAATTATGATACTCGGTAAATTTGATATGAGGCACGAATTCTATTTAAGGGTTGTAATTAGGAAGGAAGAAGAAAAGCTATAGAAGTAGCAGGCGGCAGAAAACATGGGAAGATTGATTATTTCTTTGACATATCTTCTTGTAGAGTAACTTCAGCATGTATAGGTTTTAAGCTACTACGTAAATTGCACACACACATTAACATAATAGGAGTATAGTTACATAACCAAAGCATACCTGTAATTACCAGCCATCTCCAGTGAAACCAAGAAAACCAGTTAGACACCTTAGGCATTTGTGAAAACTTATCTATGATATGGTGGAAATTGTCCAACTGAACTTGAACAGTCTGAGAGAAATCAGACAAATTGAAACAACCCATTCCTGGGGAATGTTCACATGCCATATGTTCTTTTAACAGTAAATAGTCTGTAGTTGTAAGATTTTGGAGCGCTACAATTTGCACTTCTCCTAATTCTTGATTGAGTTCCAACAGTATAGATCCAGTCAAATTTGTTGTTTTACTGTATGCACAGGCCAGCTTAGATATCTCCTTCCTCATACCCATGGCAAGTCCAGGAGCTGGTGGGATGAGTGCATCTACAGCTGTAGCAGTGCATGGTTCTTTGCTGGGGTTTTTTGGTGATCATCTTCTGGCATGAGTCTTCCAGAGAGTGCTGATGTTGGAAGTTCTTTTTCATATTGTATCTTAGTTCATTTACGCGGTAGCCCAATTAGGCTTTGATCCTCTGTATAAACACAAACAGACCCTTTGCCTACACTTTTATATGCCCTTTATACCCTTGTGTAGAACTCATTGGATCATTGGAGGTTACCACACAGGAACTGCCCTTTTTTTTTTTTTTGGTATCACTAATCTACACTTACATGACGAATATTATGTTTACTAGGCTCTCCCCTATACCAGGTCCCTCCTATAAACCCTTTACAGTCACTGTACATCAGCATAGCAAAATGTTGTAGAATCCCTACTTGCCTTCTCTGTGTTGTACAGCCCTCCATTTTCTCCTCCCCCCATGCATGCTAATCTTAATACCCCCCTACTTCTCCCCCCGCCTTATCCCTCCCTACCCACCCATCCTCCCCAGTCCCTTTCCCTTTGGTACCTGTTAGTCCATTCTTGAGTTCTGTGATTATGCTGCTGTTTTGTTCCTTCAGTTTTTCCTTTGTTCTTATATTCCACAGATAAGGGAAATCATTTGGTATTTCTCCTTCTCCGCTTGGCTTGTTTCACTGAGCATAATACCCTCCAGCTCCATCCATGTTGCTGCAAATGGTTGGATTTGCCCTTTTCTTATGGCTAAGTAGTATTCCATTGTGTATATGTACCACATCTTCTTTATCCATTCATCTATCGATGGACATTTAGGTAGCTTCCAATTCTTGGCTATTGTAAATAGTGCTGCGATAAACATAGGGATGCACTGATCTTTCTCATACTTAACTGCTGCATTCTTAGGGTGAATTCCTAGGAGTGCAATTCCTGGGTCAAATGGTAGGTCTGTTTTGAGCATTTTGATGTACCTCCATACTGCTTTCCACAATGGTTGCTTACTTACATTCCCACCAGCAGTGTAGGAGGGTTCCCCTTTCTCCACAGCCTCGCCAACATTTGTTGTTCCTTGTCTTTTGGATGGCAGCCATCCTTACTGGTGTGAGGTGATACCTCAATGTAGTTTTAATTTGCATTTCTCTGATAATTAGCGATGTGGAGCATCTTTTCATGTGTCTGTTGGCCATCTGTATTTCTTTTTTGGAGAACTGTCTGTTCAGTTCCTCTGCCCATTTTTTAATTTGGTTATTTGTTTTTTGTTTGTTGAGGTGTGTGAACTCTTTATATATTCTGGACGTCAAGCCTTTATCGGATGTGTCATTTTCAAATATATTCTCCCATACTGTAGGGTTCCTTTTTGTTCTATTGATGGTGTCTTTTGCTGTACAGAAGCTTTTCACCTTAATATAGTCTTGCTTACTCATTTTTGCTGTTGTTTTCCTTGCCCAGGGAGATATGTTCAAGAAGAGGTCACTCATGTTTATGTCTAAGACGTTTTTGCCTATGTTTTCTTCCAAGAGTTTAATGGTTTCATGACTTACATTCAGGTCTTTGATCCATTTTGAGTTTACTTTTGTATATGGGTTTAGACAATGGTCCAGTTTCATTCTCCTACATGTAGCTGTCTAGTTTTGCCAGCACCATCTGTTGAAGAGACTGTCATTTCGCCATTGTATGTCCATGGCTCCTTTATCAAATATTAATTGACCATATATGTCTGGGTTAATGTCTGGATTCTCTAGTCTGTTCCATTGGTCTGTGGCTCTGCTCTTGTGCCAGTACCAAATTGTCTTGATTACTATGGCTTTATAGTAGAGCTTGAAGTTGGGGAGTGAGATTCCCCCCTACTTTATTCTTCTTTCTCTGGATTTCTTTGGCTATTCGGAGTCTTTGGTGTTTCCATATGAATTTTTGAATTATTTGTTCCAGTTCATTGAAGAATGTTGCTGGTAGTTTCATAGGGATTGCATCAAATCTGTATATTGGTTTGGGCAGGATGGCCATTTTGACGATATTAATTCTTCCTAGCCACGAGCATGGGATGAGTTTCCATCTGTTAGTGTCCCCTTTAATTTCTTTTAAGAGTGACTTTTAGTTTTCAGAGTATAAGTCTTTCACTTTCTTGGTTAGGTTTATTCCTAGGTATTTTATTTTTTTTGATGCAATTGTGAATGGAGTTGTTTTCCTGATTTCTCTTTCTGTTGGTTCATTGTTAGTGTATAGGAAAGCCACAGATTTCTGTGTGTTGATTTTGTATCCTGCAACTTTGCTGTATTCCGATATCAGTTCTAGTAGTTTTGTGGTAGAGTCTTTAGGGTTTTTTATGTACAGTATCATGTCATCTGCAAATAGTGACAGTTTAACTTCTTTATGAATCTGGATTCCTTGTATTTCTTTGTTTTGTCTGATTGCCATGGCTAGGACCTCCAGCACTATGTTAAATAACAGTGGAGAGAGTGGGCATCCCTGTCTAGTTCCCGATCTCAGAGTAAATGCTTTCAGCTTCTTGCTGTTCAATATAATGCTGGCTGTGGGTTTATCATAGATGGCCTTTATTATGTTGAGGTACTTGCCCTCTATTCCCATTTTGCTGAGAGTTTTTATCATGAATGGATGTTGAACTTTGTCAAATGCTTTTTCAGCATCTATGGAGATGATCATGTGGTTTTTGTCTTTCTTTTTCTTGATGTGGTGGATGATGTTGATGGACTTTCGAATGTTGTACATCCTTGCATCCCTGGGATGAATCCCACCTGTTCATGCTGTATGATCCTTTTGACGTATTTTTGAATTCGGTTTCCTAATATTTTGTTGAGTATTTTTGCATCTACATTCATCAGGGATATTGGTCTGTAGTTTTCTTTTTTGGTGGTGTCTTTGCCTTTTTTTGATATTAGGGTGATGTTAGCTTCATAGAATGAGTTTGAGAGTATCCCCTCCTCCTCTATTTTTTGGAAAACTCAAAGAGAATGGGTATTATGTCTTCCCTGTATGTCTGATAAAATTCTGAGGTAAATTCATCTGGCCCGGGGGTTTTGTTCTTTGGTAGTTTTTTGATTACTGCTTCAATTTAATTGCTGGTAATTGGTCTGTTTAGATTTTCTGTTTCTCTCTGGGTCAATCGTGGAAGGTTGTATTTTTCTAGGAAGTTGTCCATTTCTCCTAGGTTTCCCAGCTTGTTAGCATATAGGTTTTCATAGTATTCTCCAATAATTCTTTGCATTTCTGTGGGGTCCGTCGTGCTTTTTCCTTTCTCATTTCTGATACTGTTGATTTTTGTTGACTCTCTTTTCTTCTTAATAAGTCTGGCTAGAGGCTTATCTATTTTGTTTATTTTCTTGAATACCTAAGTCTTGGTTTCATTGATTTTTGCTATTGTTTTATTCTTCTCAATTTTATTTATTTCTTCTCTGATCTTTATTATGTCCCTCCTTCTGCTCACCTTAGGCCTCATTTGTTCTTCTTTTTCCAATTTCTACAATTGTGACATTAGATCATTCATTTGGGATTGTTCTCCCTTTTTTAAATATGCTTGGATTGCTATATACTTTCCTCTTAAGACTGCTTTTGCTGTGTTCCACAGAAGTTTAGGCTTAGTATTGTTGTTGTCATTTGTTTCCATATATTCCTGGATCTCCATTTTGATTTGATCATTGATCCAATGATTATTTAGGAGCGTGTTGTTAAGCCTCCATGTGTTTGTGAGCCTCTTTGCTTTATTTGTACAGTTTATTTCTAGTTTTATGCCTTTGTGGTCTGAAAAGTTGGTTGGTAGGATTTCAATCTTTTGGAATTTTCTTAGGCTCTTTTTGTGGCCTAGTATGTGTTCTATTCTGTAGAATGTTCCATGTGCACTTGAGAAGAATGTATATCCTGTTGCTTTTGGATGTAGAGTTCTATAGATGTCTATTAGGTCCATCTGCTCTACTGTGTTGTTCAGTGCTTCCGTGTCCTTACTTATTTTCTGCCCAGTGGATCTATCTTTGGGGTGAGTGTTGTGTTGAAGTCTCCTAGAATGAATGCATTGCAGTCTATTTCCCCCTTTAGATCTGCTAGTATTTGTTTCACATATGCTGGTGCTCCTGTGTTGGGTGCATATATATTTAGAATGGATATATCCTCTTGTTGGACTGAGCCCTTTATCATTATGTTGTGTCCTTCTTTATCTCTTGTTACTTTCTTTGTTTTGAAGTCTATTTTGTCCAATATTAGTACTGCAACCCCTGCTTCCTTCTCGCTGTTGTTTGCTTGAAATATGTTTTTCCATCCCTTGACTTTTAGTCTGTACATGTCTTTGGGTTTGAGGTGAGTTTCTTGTAAGCAGCATATAGATGGATCTTGCTTTTTTATCCATTCTGTTACTCTGTGTCTTTGAATGGTGCATTCAGCCCATTAACATTTAGGGTGACTATTGAAAGATATGTACTTATTGCCATTGCAGACTTTAAATTTGTGGTTACCAAAGGTTCAAGGTTAGCCTCTTTAGTATCTTACTGTCTAACTTAGCTCGCTTATTGAGCTGTTATATACACTGTCTGGAGATTCTTTTCTTCTCTCCCTTCTTTTTCCTCCTCCTCCATTCTTCATATGTTGGGTGTTTTGTGCTGTGCTCTTTCTAGGAGTGCTCCCATCTAGAGCAGTCCCTGTAAGATGTTCTGTAGAGGTGGTTTTGTGAAGCAAATTCCCTCAGCTTTTGTTTGTCTGGGAATTGTTTAATCCCACCATCATATTTGAATGATAGTCGTGCTGGATACAGTATCCTTGGTTCAAGGCCCTTCTGTTTCATTGTATTAAATATATCATGCCATTCTCTTCTGGCCTGTAGGGTTTCTGTTGAAAAGTCTGATGTTAGCCTGATGGGTTTTCCTTTATAGGTGACCTTTTTCTCTCTAGCTGCCTTTAAAACTCTTTCTTTGTCCTTGATCTTTGCCATTTTAATTATTATGTGTCTTGGTGTTGTCCTCTTTGGATCCTTTCTGTTGGGGGTTCTGTGTATTTCCATGGTCTTTTCGATGATTTCCTCCCTCAGTTTGGTGAAGTTTTCAGCAATTATTTCTTCTAAGATACTTTCCATCTCTTTTCCTCTCTCTTCTTCTTCTGGAACCCCTATAATACGGATATTGTTCCTTTTGGATTGGTCACACAGTTCTCTTAACATTGTTTCATTCCTGGGGATCCTTTTGTCTCTCTCTATGTCAGCTTCTATGCATTCCTGTTCTCTGGTTTCAATTCCATCAATGGCCTCTTGCATCCTATCCATTCTGCTTATAAACCCTTCCAGAGTTTGTTTCATTTCTGCGATCTCCCTTCTGGCATCTGTGATCTCCCTCCGGACTTCATCCCATTTCTCTTGTGTATTTCTCTGCATCTCTGTCAGCATGTTTGTGATTCTTATTTTGAATTCTTTGTCAGGGAGACTGGTTAGGTCTGTCTCCTTCTCTGGTGTTGTCTCTGTGATCTTTGTCTGCCTGTAGCTTTGCCTTTTCATGGTGATAGGAATAGTTTGCAGAGCTGGGATGAGTGACGGCTGGAAGAACTTCCCTTCTTATTGGTTTGTGGCCTTCCTCTCCTGGGAGAACAGCGACCTCTAGTGGCTTGTGCTGGGCCGCTGCGCACAGACAGGGTTTCTGCTTCCTGCCCGGCTGCTATGGAGTTTATCTCTGCTGTTGCTGTGGGCGTGGCCTGGCTCGGGCCTCTGCTCCAAAGTGGTGGAGTCGCGTTGGAGGGGGAGCGGCCTGGAGGCTATTTATCTCTGTAAGGGGCCTCCCTGCTCCCTGCAGCCCAGGGGTTAGGGTGCCTAGAGATCCCCGGATTCCCTACCTCTGGATTAAGTGTCCCACCCTGCCCCTTTAAGACTTCCAAAATGCACCCGCCAAAACAAAACAACGACCACAAAAAAAAAAAAAATTTAAATTTAAAAAGAAAAAAACAATTTTTTTAAAATAAAAAATAAAATAAAATAAAATAAAAGTGGCCTCTCGATTTTCTTTATTCTCCGGCGCCAGCCTCAGGCATCTGCTCACCGGTCTTGCTGCCCTGTTTCCCTAGTATTGGGGGCCCTATCCCTTTAAGACTTCCAAAAAAGCACTTACCAAAAAAAAAAAAAAAAAATGTTCGCGCGCTTTTCTTATGTCCTCCGGCACCCGGCCTCCGGTGCCCGCTCACTGTTCTTGCTGCCCTGTTTCCCTAGCATCCAGGGCCCCCTGGGCACATACTGTGTCTGCACTCTCGCCCGGATTGCTGGGGCTGGGTGTTCGACAGTCCTGTGCTCCGTCTCCCTCCCGCTCTACCTATTCTTCTCCCTCCGGGAGCTGGGGGGATGGGTGCTTAGCTCCCGCCGGGCCGGGGCTTGTATCTTACCCCCTTCACGAGGCGCTGGGTTCTCTCAGGTGCGGATGTGGTCTGGATATTGTCCTGTGTCCTCTGGTCTTTATTCTAGGAAGAGTTGTCTTTGTTATATTTTCATAGATATATGTGGTTTTGGTAGGAGATTTCCGCTGCTCTACTCACGCCGCCATCTTCCGCCCCTCCAAATCCTATTTTCTATGGGCGCCCATTATATTATTAAAAATATGTTCCCATGAGGAGAAAAAGAGTAATATACTTAGGAAGAAACTGGTGAGAAATGTGGTGACTCGCTCCATGAAATAACAATGTACACAAAAGACATATTAAGTCTAGAAACTTTTAGCCTTCCTTAGTTGTTTTCATTTCTTGACTCCTAGGTCAATAAGTATTTGGTGAATAACTAAATGAAACAGTTTCCATTCCATTATAGAAGTCAGTTCTTGTGTTTAAGGGGGGTGTCTGTGCTGACATATCTGGGTGAAAAAAGTCAAAGCTAAACTACTGGACAGGTCCTTCCAGGGAAAGCCTTCTTGCTTCTCTCATCCTACTTGTCACAGTCTGTGATGACACAATAAAATATGGAGTAGAAGGAAAAGATGATTTGATACAAATTACATAAAGATTTTAGAAGAAATTCATTTCTATCTGAATGTAAATTGCTCAGACTGACGTCTGTGTCTTCCATGCTGAAACTTTACCAGCTCACCTATTTACTCTTACCTTCTGTTATTTGCTGTGGTTACAATGAAAATGTGCTCACCAGATCTCCCTTTAAGGTAAGGTTTGTTGTCCCAGCTTTCCAGAAAGAGCCTCCATCGTTGGGTTCCTCAGTTATAGGGAGTCTCAATTATAGAATACTTCGTCCCCAAGGGCACGCTTCCTGGGGTGGGCAGCTCATATTCAGTAGTGAAATTAAGTGCAAGTGGAAAGGCCAGGCTGTTTTGGCCCAAACTGAAGAAAACCTGAACAGGTATATATGATTCAGAATCATGGTTCTGTTGACTGACTCTTTGTGGCCTGCATCTAACTAAGCTTGTTTTCTTCCTCTGCCCAGCTCTGTTTTTACTCTCTCTCTTCCACAGGTGTTGATGCCAAATAAATAACCAATGCCTCATTAATTTATTAAATTATTAATAAATCTCAATTCCTTATTTCAGAGTACTGAACCTGCAACCATTGATAACCAGTAGTGACTTCACATTCTAACGTATAAGATAGGGTTTTAAACTTAGGTCATTTGCTGCCCAGTGGTATGAGAACCTCCTCCCTGGTGATGGGTGAGGCATACACAGTGTCAGCACCAAGTGGCTGTCTGGTTTGTTAAATATTTCACCATGGAAGAGACTGTACTTCCAGATGGCTACAGGTGAGAGCTGGGAAGAGACACTGATACAAATGTAGTGAAAGACATAGGAGTTGAGGTTACCTGCTCATATGGCTTAATCATTCCCTATAGCCTGTCCCACGTTCATTCTCAGTAATATCAGTTCCATCTGACAATAGACTGACACCTGCAGCATAACTGAATCCTCTGGAGGGTAAAACCACAGGGACGGAGCTGATTGCACCATGACCTTGACTTGCTATATAGTCCTTTACTGCTTTGGTTCCCCACAAAACTAGCAGCCTCCAGGTTACATGGTTATGGTATAGAACAGTACTACTAGATGTGGAACATGTTGCCAGCAGAACCTAGTAAAGCCTACCCAACACTGTGCTTCCCTTTAAAAAAAAATTATTGAAATAGAGTTGATATACAATATTATATTGGTTTCAGATGTACAACATAGCAATTCAATAATTATACACATTACTGAGTGCTCATCATAAAAATGTACTCTCTCTGCTTCCTTCTCTGAGGTAGGGTGTGCTGGATAAAGCAGTTTGTCTTTTATTTTGTAATAAACATGCTAGCACACCACATACTACTGGACTTCTATGAATTTCACTGAAGCCATAGGTCCCTAAAATTACATAGAGTTTATCTTCCAACCTCTGAAGAGCATGTGTCTTGTCAAGGCCTCTAGAATACAAGCCATCCCTTGCTTATCTGTTCATCAGTTTAATATCACTGATGTAATGGTCAATACAATAGTATATGGGATATGCAGACAGTTCATCTCTCTCTAGACAGTCTAATAATGAGAAACAGTTTAGATAATATTATTGCAGTCAAGATCTCTTTAGACAAATGCATGTCAGTAGTGCTTATTCCATTTGAATGCAAACTGCTTCTGATCCCTTTTCTTTGAATAGCAGATACGCATTTGTCAAATCAGTGGGTGCCTTTCATTTACCTCAAGTCTTACTAACCTGTTCTCACTTCCAGCATAGCAACTGCTACTATTTGTTTGTGTTTGCAGTATTCTAAGGTAACCATGTAGAATTCACTCAGTCTCTGCAGACTGTCCAGATCCGCAAATTAAATGATACAAACTACTGACCCTTTAACATTTAAGTCATTAATGGTCACACTAGGATACAGTGCTGTTTGTGATTTACCTTTTTGACTGGGAAGGGGTCCAGTTTATGAGATTTTCAACTGGCCTTCCCTACTATGATAGTTCTTAGTTCACAAACCAAGGACCCCCCTGTGGAGATGTCTTGCCAATGGGTTTCAGCCCCGGACAAGTTCACTATGGATTTAGTGAGACCAAAGAATGACAATGGGATGTTCTTGGGGTGAAAGGGTTTATGCCCAACTTTATTCCCATGGTGGCAGGTCAATCACTAGAGTCCCGTCCACTCAGAGCGAGTCTGTCTGCATGCAGCAAGCCGGTCTCTGTCTCTGGGCCTCTCTATCCCAGAAGCCATCTCAGTCTCTGTCCTTGGCACTGCCACCACTCCAGCCTCTGGCTCTCCTGCAGCCATGCAGCCATGCGGCCATGCCACCGGTCGCCCAGAGCACTGGGCTGAGCTCTTTATATATAGTCAATAACAATGTATTGCCCACACGTGTGTAGTGAGGAAGCCGACCAGAGCCAGGTAAGAATCCTGGCCATAGAAAACTTCACTTTATCCACAGGAGATTATTCCTAATTCCAAGTATATCAACCCAGTGACACACTTGGAGACTGGGCAAGATCTACTTGGTGGGTTTGAAAACACTATATGATAGATGTAGCCAGGATTCCACTTATTACCTGGGGTTCCAGGTATCAACCACAATTGAGACCCCTATATTCAATAGTTTTTTAGATGTCGAGGTAATCCCTTTCCATGAGTTCATCCACCTTTAATACTGCTATTAATTCAACAATCTGGCTAAACAAAACAAAAAACACAACCTCTCAGCTTATTATCTTCAAATACCATTAAACTGCCTCCCTATTTAAAGGATGTTTTGCGTGAGAATAGCATTCCTCGTTGTCAGTTGTTTTTCTCTTTTGTTTTAAAAGTAACATTTCATCAACTACTGATTTAAATCAGTAAAAGCTAGCTATATCTTACTGTCGCTCATTTGATGTCCTTTTTTCTCTTGATGATTTAAAGATATTCTCTTTGTCTTCATCCTTCAGCAATTTGGTATGATCCCCTTGGTATGGTTTCTTTGAATTTCTCAAATTTAATGAGCCTCTAAGATACCCTTCTAGAAATGAAGGATACATTAAGCCCAGCTGCCGAGATTGCTATCAGT
The DNA here is from genome assembly GCF_030020395.1 of Manis pentadactyla. Lineage (NCBI taxonomy): Eukaryota > Metazoa > Chordata > Mammalia > Pholidota > Manidae > Manis > Manis pentadactyla. The sequence continues at coordinate 95,640,682 of NC_080029.1, read as the reverse complement.
AGCCCCCTCACCTGCCGGTCCTTTTGGGAGATTGCCTTCATTGAGAAGTGTCGCCATAGCCAAAGTTTTGCCACTTCCCCAAGGAGACCTACATCCTATGACCTATACACATGTGTAAGGAAAACTCATTCTGTCTTCAAGCACCACCACCCACAAAGCCCCTCATATCCGCAGGGTCAGCTGAGGCTTTTGTAGAGACTATGTCACAGCTCACTGTGGATAAAATGAGAGTTCCTGTGGCCAGGATTCTCACCTGGTCCTGGTTGAGTAGCTCACTGCACACCTGTGGGCAATACATGGCTGTTGACTCTGTAAAAAGCTCCACCCAGTGCTCTGGGCACAACATGGTGGCAGGGCTGCAAGGCTGCAGGAGAGCAGAGCAGAGGCTGGAGTGGTGGCAGCGCCAAGGACAGAGGCCCAGAGGATGGCTGTGCAGGACGGCTGTGTGGACAGAGGGGCACAGAAGCAGAAGCAGAGACTGGCTTGCTGCATACAGACTTGCTCTGAGTGAGTGGGATTCTAGTGACTGACCTGCCACCTGGAAATAAAGTTGGTTATAACTCTTGCACCCCAAGAACGTTTTGCTGTCATTTTCTTTGGTCACACTGAATCCATAGTGAACTTGCCTGAGGCTGAAATCCATTGACAGGACACTCACCTTCTCCCTGTACGCTGTCCTGCTTCTTTCCCTTCACTTTCTCAGTATTGATCCCCAGGGACTCCCAAATAAACCTTCATGCTTACCAGAGACCCCAACCTTAGATAGCTGGTGTGAAGAGCATTCTGCAAAAGCAAAAGGTAGGGTGAGGTTTTGGAGATGAATCACTATTGTTTGGGTAGCAATGAGGGACCGATCATTTGCAGTACCTAAAGCAGAGTTGGTCTCTGACACAAGGTGATAGTCCAATTGTATTAAAATTTTCACCAGTAGTCAACTAGAATGGAATGGCAGAAAAAAGAAATGCATTAGCTGCTGTGATATTTCAGGTAATTCTGAAATAGTCATCAGCAGGACGAAGGACCACCTGGCTATTGTTAACCTATATTGATGCTTTGGAGAAACAGAAGGCTAAATATGATTGATCAGTATTACAAGCTAAATGTCAAAGCAGTGGTAGGGCAGAGGGAGTTGATGACCAGTCCTAGAATTTAATCATAAGAGGAGATAAGCGCAAAAGAAAGTTAAAGTTGCAACAGACATAGTAGGTCTGCAATGCTGACATGAGGGTCTGGGATGGGAAAAAATATGACTCTGACACATGCTATGAAGACATCCTGGGATGAAGTTCCTGACAATCTCAAATCCCCAAATTACTCCAAAACTAATTAGCTGGAGACATGCCCCAGCAGCCCATATTAAAGGCTAGTATTTTATAATTGCTTGAAAATTCTGCAAAGATCTTTCCCCTTGTGCCCTCTTCCAAATCTCTCTCTATCTTCCCTCTGAGATACTAGGACTCTAACTAGGATTGAAATTGTAATATACTTAGCTGGGAATGTGCTGGATCTGATAAGGGAAGAGAGGGATTATAAAAGCAGCTGTGGGATTTAGGTAGCATCCCTGTAGGTACCAAAAGAGTATCATAAGCTGGATTCTCAGGGTGCTCGATCAGAGGGCAGTGAACAAGCCGGAGAATGGAGCTTCCATTGGTCTTCTAGCACACTCCTGAAATAGAACAGTTAATACCCTGGCAAAGATGCTAGAGATGTTATAGACATATTGCTAGAATGGCTTCTGGAAGCATGAAAAAAGTGATGTTCTATACTAACTGAGGTAGAAATGCAAGGAAGATGGTGGATAAAGGCATTATCAGACTCAGAAGAAAATGGCACGCTCTGGGGTATATACTGTGTAATGTAAGAAAATTCGCTGAAGAACTGTTTCAAAGGAGGGCCCGAAGGCTGTATCATGTAACACAGCAATATGAAACAACACAGTGAGGAGGCCTGCTTCTGCTTAGGGTATGGAAAGCTGAAATAAATGTTGCCTTCACCCTAATAACTGGGGAAACTTGGATAATAGATTAAATGGTAACATTTCCTGAACTCATCAGAGAATAAATAAGTTGATTTACTGTATTTCAAAGATTGATAACTCTGAGAAGATACAAGACCCATGTACTGTTTTACCTTTGGTAGACATTGGGAGGAAAAAAGCAAAGCCATAAAAGCAGAGTTGCAAAAACAAATTGGCATATTAATTAACACCTAAAAGCTGAGTGTGGCCGAGCATCACAGTGCAGCAACCCTGAGAGCACCAGACATAAGGGTGATTCCCCTGAAGTTCTTTTCCTGGGGTCTTAATAGGGCAATCATGAAAAAGATTGGCACCTAGGTCCAGAGGATATGCCCCTCAGTGATACAGGTCAGTAGGTGGTAACTGGGTGCCATTGGAAGACTGACACAAGATCTATAGCTTCAGGAATAAGATAGAAGCAAAACATACTGCCTCTGCAGGAGGGACAGGAAACCTTCCAACCGTCAGGTCACAAAGATGGATTCCTTATAGGTAAAGAGTACAGAGAAAATACTCAGCTCCTGAGTGAGGACCAGGAAAGTCCACTGAGCTCAGTATCCAAGATGTACCTAAGCTGAAGTCTGCTTCTGCCAGGGAAGGTCAGGAAACACACTCCTGCACAAGGCCTACCACAGATACAAGGCCAAGTTAGGCAGCCAGGGGGAGGAGAAGCAGGGATGCTGAGAAGGCTCGCCTGTGAGGCCAGTCGCACAAGGCCTGCTGAAGACAGACGTGGAACCAGAGGAACAGAAAACTGCCACCGTGAGATTAGGACTCGTAAAAAATGAGGCAGTCCATTGCAGGAAGGGACAAGAGTGTGTGGACAGAGGTCCTGCTGTGTTTCATGCAGAGAAGGACTGCTGAGCACTAAGACGGAATGGAAATCCTTTGGTACCACTGGTCAGGCTCTAAGGCAAAAGGTAATAGCAACCCCCCGCTGTCCTGTGCAGAGGGCCATGAAAGGTGCAACAAAATCCAAACCCAGCTCGCTCCTTCCTGTGCTGACTGAACTCTGTCCCCGCTACCCCACACATACATACTAATGGCTCATTTCCAGACATAAATACCCTTTGCCTCAGGCTCTAGTGTTCTTTTTATACACAATATGAAGCACTTAATAAACACTTATGAGACATACAAAAAAGAAAGAAGAAAAAGTACACTGTCAAGAGATAAAGAGATTTAAAAAATAATATTAAAAAATGACATTGTATCTTATATTGTATCTAGCAGAGAGGGACTTGTAAGACACTATGATTAACCTGTTAAAGTAACCAGTGGAGTAGATGGTGAGCATACATAAAACCTGCAGAATTTCAGCAAAGCGATAAAAATTATTTAAAAATATATTAATTAAAATCTAGAAATAAAACAACAATGTCAGTGATAAGGAATTCTTTCAGTGTATGAAAGACTGGATATATCTGATTAAACAGTGAAACAAAAAGAAATAGTGAAAAAGAGAATATTCAATAGCTGTGGTACAATATCAAACAGGTTAATCATGTAACTGGAAATGCAGAACAAGAATAGAGAATAAGACAGAAAGAAAACTTTAAGAAACAATAACCAATTGGTTTTTCAAAATTTAATAAAGTGAAAAAAAACCTACATATCCAAGAAGTCCAGAGAATTCCAAGAATAAAAAGAAGATGAAACATACACATACACATATTCAGGCAGATCATACTCAAAAGACTGAAAATCAGAAATAGAAAAAAAAATATTTGAAAGCAACCAGATAAAAAGAAATACACATAAAGAGGAGAAAACTTAAAACAATAGCATGCTGTTCATAGTTTTTTTAACATAAAAAAATGGAGTTATCTCTCTAATGTGCTAAGACTTAAACAAACATAAACTGTCAACTCAGAATTAAATATTTGGAGAGCATCCCTTTCAATAATGAAGGCAAAATACAGACTTTTTATGTGAAACAGAATATGAGAGAATTCATTACCAGCAGACAAAAAATGATGAAGTTAATTCTTCAGGAACAATTTGTGTGATACCAAATGAAAATAAGTTCAGATACACACAAAAAAATACAGTGCCATATATACTAAAAATGAAAGTGAATTTCAAAAATAGTTTTTTTACATTTATATAAAGAATAATGATTATAGTAGCAATGGTTTTACAATTGTAGCTATTATATATATTAAATATAATTGTAACAATTAGAAGTAAAATAGATGCCAAAAAATAGCACACAAGATGGAAGTAAGGAAAAAGACATACCATCATACAAGTTTCACACTGTGTTTGATGTAGTGTAATATTATTAAAGGTAGGCTGTGGTAAGTTAAAAATGAAGGATGTAAACTCTAAAGCAACAAATAAAAAAATTATAAAAAGTATAACTACTAGGCCAATAATGGAGATAAGATGGAATAATGGAAAATACTACATCTAAAATAAAGCAGGAAAAGACAGTGGGAGAGGAGCAAAGAGCAGATATGACAAATAAAAAAATAGTAATATGATAGATTTATCAGTAAAAACATTAAATGCAAATGATTAAACACCCCCACTTAAAATATAGAGAATACATAAACACAGAAAACAGTTGGTTACCATAGGAGGTGAATGCCTGAAATAGGTGAAGGGGGTAAAGTGGTACAAATGTCAAATTATAAGATATAGTCAGTGATAGAAATAGAGTATAAGGAATATTGCTCATAATATGGTAATATATTTGTATGGAGAAAGATGGTAACTATGCCTATCAACATAAAAGATGAAAAATCAAGTAATGTGCAAACATTAATTAAAGACACTTGGAGTGGCTCTATTAATATAAGAGAGAGTACACTTTTGAAAAATATTACCAGGGATACAGAAGGCATCAGTTAATGATAAAAGTGTCAATTAAAAAAGAAAAGAGGACATACAGAATTCCTAAATGTATATGCATCTAATAAGAGAGGTTCAAAATACAACAAAACAAATCAATAGAATTTAAAGGAGAAATAGATACATTCACAATTATGACTGGAGACTTCAACTCTCCTTTCAGTAATTTACAGAACAAAGAAACAGAAAATTAGTAGGGATGAAGAAGACTCCAGGTATGCTATCAACTAATTTGACATAATTGATGCTTATAGAACATGCCACCCAATGGTAGCTGACTTCATGTGCTTTATAGGTATACCTGGAGTAGTCACCAAAAGAGACCATATTCTGGGCCAGAAAACAAGGATTAATAATTTAAAAGAATTAAAATCACCCATACAATGTATGCTTTCAGATAACAGAACTAAACTAGAAAATGGTTACAGAAAAAATATGGAAAATGTCCCAAGAGTTGACAACACAAATACAAACCACAAACAACACAGTTCTAAGTAACCTAAATGTTAACTTAAGACAAAATTACAAGGAAATTTAGAAAATATTTGGAAAGCAATGAAAATCAAATTAAACAATATATCAGTATTTGGTGAATGCAGTTAAAGTAGTGTTTAGAGAAAAATTTATAGTTTAAATATTTATATTAGTAAATAATATCTCCCATCAATACAATAAACTTCAGCTATAAGAAAGTAGAAAAAGAAGGGTAAATAAGACTCAAAGCAGTGGGAAGGAAAAAAATTACAATAAGAGCAGAAATCAATAAAGTAGAAAAAAAGGAGTCAATGAAACAAAAAGCCTAGTCAGACTGATTAGCAAAAGAAGATGCAAATTATCAGTATCAAGAACTGAAGGAGATACAAAACTATTAAACTCCTAGAAGATAACATAGGAGACAGTCTTTGTGTCCTAGAGTTTGGTGATGACTTTTTAGATACACCACCAATGGGATGGTCCATGAAAGAAAGAATTGATGAACTGTACTTAATTAAAATTAAAATTTTCTGCTCTGTGACCATTGAGATAATGAAAAGGCAATCCACAGATTTGGAGAAATATTTGCAAGGCATAATCTGATAAAGGAATGTTATCCAAAATATACAAAGAACCCTTATTACTCAACAATAAGAAAATGAACAACCCAATTAAAAATGAGTCAAAGACCTTAACAGACACCTAATCAAAGAAGATATGGCAAATAAACATATGAAAAGATCTGCCACGTAAGTCATAGGGAACTGTAAATTGAAACATCCAGAACACTGACAACACCAAATGATGGAGGATGTGGGGCAGAAGGAAAGATCATATTTGCTGGTGAGAATGCAAAATGATGCACCCACTTTGGAAGACAGTTTGGCAACTTCTTACAAAGCTAAGTGTATCCTTACCAAACAATCCAGTAACGGTGTTCATTGGTATTCACCCAAAGAAGCTGCAACTCATGTTCACACGGAAGTTTATAGCAGCATTATTCATTAATTGTTCAAACTTGCAAGTAACCAAGAGATCCTTTCAGCAAGTGAATGGATGAATGAACTATGGTACATCCAAACAATGGAATATTGTACAGTGCTAAATGGAAGTGAGCTATCAAGACATGAAAAGACACGAAGGAATCTTAAATGCATATTACCAAGTAAAAGGAGCCAATCAGAAAATATTATATACCACATGATTCCAATTATATGACAGTCAGGGAAAGGCAGTAAAAAGATCAGTGCTGCCAGGGCTTCATCCTGTCTCTCGAGGACCTTTTCTCCCCAGGTCTTGGCTACCTTCTTTATAATGCCTCCAAATAGCTGTTTTCTATATTTTGTTCATCTTTAACATTTGTTTTTGTTGGAAAGATTAATTTAATGCAGGTTACTTTATCATAGTCAAAAATAGAAATCTTTATTTATATTTAATCTCATATGTTTAGACATATTCAATGTGCTGATTTTATATTTTGTAATAATTTCAATATTTGGACTTTGTGGGTCTGCTTCTGTGAGGTCTTTTGTGATTGCTGTATTTTGATCATGGAGCCCTCCCCACAACCTACCCATTTAATTGTTTTTGACTATAAGCTTATCTTCTTTTGAGACCTAGGCTGAAGCTCAGTTCCTCCATAAATGATTGGCATTTACTTCTGCCACACATCTACAGTGCTAGTACTCCACGAGGAATTTTTGAGATTAAAATCTCCATATCTTAAACCAGCAAAATAGTATAAAATTGGTAAACAAACCTATGTGAGAATTTATTTACAGTTGTAGATTTCCAGAGGAAATTTTTTTTTCCTTACTCCTCAAATCACAGTTTGAGAAAGGAGATTTTCCTAAAAACTTTTCTGGGAAGACAGGCAGCTTTATTTCTAGATGCCCTGTACCAAAGAATAGCCCTTGGAGGGTCTAGCCTAATGCCAAGGTAGTGGGACCTCCTTCTCAGATTTCCTACCTGAAGCTGGTTATGGACTCTGTGTTGTGCCTTCTGTGAGGCCATGAAGGTGTAATAGTAAGTTCATTCAAATTTGACAAGTGTCTTCAGGGTGTAACTAAGATTCAGTTTCTTGCTAATCCCTCTAAGTTCCCAGTTTTACTTATTTTTTGACTTGTGATATTCTATTTCTAATTGCCAGCCCTTTACTATACTTTTAAAGAGGAGTTGAACATACCTTATCCATTTTGTTTAATTGTTTTCAAGGGTAAAGTTGGTAAGATTCTATAGACTGCTTGACTCTGAGAAATAGAAGCCTATAATCACTTCTTCATATATCATTCTAGTTGATTCATATGACTACTTATGAAATAATGTCATTATTACTGACGTTACACAAATAAGGATACTGTTATTCAAGGAGGTAGAGTAGCTTTCCCCAAATCCACTGCCAGAAAGCAATACAGCTCTGCAAACAAATTTTCTAACACTGGAAACGTATCTTCCCATGATATTTTACTGGTCATTTTCGTCATTTTCCACCTTTGGAAATAAGTTTGATTTTCAAAGTTTACATCATCTCAAAAGTTGGAAAAATAACACATACAGATTCTACACTGCATCCCATTTATATATAGCTCTAAAATTTCTCCTGATTCATCAAACAATCCTAGTTTAGAAAGGACATAGCCATCATCATTTGTGCAGCTATTCTGACTCGCATCATGAGATATTCTCCATCAAAAGAACATCTCTGAACAGCAGCATAATGTCAATGCTGGCTGCCTCCCAGAGAAAATTAATCATAATACTAGGAGTTGGAAAGATCCTACACAGATTTCAGGCATATTGAATTTCTTTACCCCAAAGTTCAATTCTACACTGCTGTGTTTCATTACAAAATCCGGATATCACACAAAAACATCACAGCTACACTCTTCACTCTATGTATTTTAATCAAAAATCTTTGATCCATGTGATATTGGCCCTGCAAGCAAAAACTTCCTTTTGTGTTAAGGAACACTCTTTCACCACTATGAGATCCATTACTGTTGGTAGAAATATTTCCAGCAAAATCAAGGGGGAAAAAAGCATACTTAAACAAAATAAGTAGGTCATGTGAGAATTAGCAAAACATTATGTTTAGGTTATGAAATCTTCATTTATCTTTATCCTCCCGAGTTTATAGAAAGTGTGTAGTTTTGCGCTACATTTGTTTTTGCGCATTAGCCATTGCCAGAAGGTCCTCTCTCTGTCTCTTGTGTGCCTCGCTCCAGCCCTTCAGAGACTGACCAGTCCTTCCGGAAACCCATTCTGGATTTAATTACAAAGAAATAAAAATATGTGCAGCCATGTCGTATTTTGAAACCTAAGGCTACTCATAGTTTCCTAAAGTTAGAAAAAACAATAACACTACTTCATCTATGGCCCCCTGTGCACAGAGAACTATGGATAAAGTATTGCTGTTGTTTTTCCTAACTATTTATTAAAGAATATTCCTACTTTTTTTTCTCAGCTTTATTGAGATATAATTGACAAGTGAAAATTGTACACATTTAAGGTGTACAACATGACGTTTTGATATATGTACACATTGTGAAATAATCATCATAATCAAGATAATTAACCTATCAGTCACCTCACATGGTTATCATTTTATGTCTGTCCTTTGTTTTTTTTGTGGTGAGAACACTTGCTACCTACCTACACAATACAGTATATTAGCTATAGTCACGTTGCTTGCCTAATCTTATTTTTTTAAAGGCTAGTGAGCAGTTAGAAGACTCCTGCAGGTCCACACAGCTCCCAAAGAATGTTGGCCTCCTTCACTGTGGCAGTGCATGTGATTTTATAACACTGCTCACTCTGTGTAGTTGTGTCTTCATAATCATTTTGGAAAAATTGAGAAAAAACATTTTCACTTCTAAAAGAGGTGGCCCCATCCTCTGATGTGCTCATCTTTTCACACTTCTTCTGCAATACTGTCACCAAATCACTTCATTGTTTAGTCAGCTCAGTATCAAGCAAAACTTGTTTGGTCTGGTACTGATCTTTTGATCTATTTCCAATAATTGGTCCTGTTTTCTTAATAATATAATGCAATAAAATGTGTATGGGTTTTGGACAGCTGGGCTCAAGTCTTAGGTCTACTACTTTTACAGATGTGACTTTGAACAAGTTACTTAACCTTTTTGGGTCATAATTCTCTTTTTTTTTTTTTTTTATAAAATAGGACTGATAAGAGGTGAGGCTCAGAACCTCACCCCCACTGTTTTGAGAGAAATCTTCTGCACCCGTGGATGTTCTGTTGCCCTTGTCTAGCCTTGGATTAATACTTGGTCTATAGGCACACACCTGATCATCTACATTTGCTCTCTTACAGCACAAAACTGTTTTCTACCTGTATCTTGCATCTACCTACCACTTCAGCATTTTATTAAAAAAAATAATAATAATAATAATAATAATAAGGGAGAAATGTGGGATTCACATATAAATCAAGTATAAAAATCAAACGAATATTCGTATTTGACCTGATTGTTTATAGTTCATAATGTGTGATTGAAACCGAAAGTTTCTGTGATGATTGCCCTTGTACTGTTCACCATGTAAGAACTTATTCACTATGTAAGACTTTGTTCACTATGTAAGAACTTGTTCGTTATGCTTCAGAAGATTGGAGACTGATGAGAATTAGGCTTGGGGTGGATTAATGATTGTGCATTGAGTCCCCTATACAGAATTTTATTGTTGTTAACAACCATTTGATCAATAAATATGAGAGATGCCCTCTCAAAAATAAATAAATAAATAAATAAATAATAAAAATATAAATAAAATAGGACTGATAAATTATACTCTGGAGATTGTGATAGCCAAAGTAATGTGTATTAAATGTTTGGGACATAACAGACACTAAACAAATATTAGTTTCTTTGTCACTGAGAGTTCTGGCACAATACAGATGATAAAACCAAAAGTTAATTAAAGATGATTTAATTAGGATTCTTTATACAAAGGTGTAGGCAGGGTTAAGGGATGAGCAGCAGATGGTGAAGCACCTGGGATCTAACAGCAAGTGGAAGTTTTTACTACCCTAGGCCTGAAGAGAATGAGGGATCCATGTTTCTGAACCTGTTGAGAAATATAGACACGTGAGAGAAGCTGCTTGACATGATCCATGACCTTTGGCAGAAGAAAGCAGCTGCTGCCAAAATTCCCCTGCCAAGGGTAGAGGGAAGGTAGGTGGAGGCAGAAATAATACCCTAATCTCTCCATCGTCATGCCCTCTGATGTCTTTCTGGGATCTTTTATTGACTGATCCCAACTGGAAACTAGAGGGCCGTCACCTCCCTGAGACACAGAGTAGAAACGGAAGGGTAAATAATGAATCCAAAGGAACAAATAGAAAACCATCAACACAATTTCTTTTCTTCACATTCCACTTTTATTACTCCAGTGATCGTTTTACCTAGATTGATCACTTTTCCCACTATTAGCTGTCAATAGATTGCAAGATCTTTGAAGGCAAGGCTAGTATTCATTCATGATTCCAGCATTTCCTAAAGGATGCACCATTAAACATGCTGTATAGAAAATGCAACCTATTATGTACCTTGTTTGGAAAGCATATTAGCAGTATAAAGGCTCTCAACAGTTCTGTAGAAAATAATAGTAATAATAAGTAGTTGCTTATGGAATTTTTTAAGGAATGCCACTAATACATAACCACTAGTTTCAGGAAATGGCAGTTTTAAAATAAATGTATCCTAATGCCTGTGCCTAGCATCTAGGATGCAGTATATACTGTACATACACTCAATAAACACATAGGAAATACATAAGAAATGGGGTTCCTCAATGACTAGCCCTGATCACTTTTGCTGAAGTTATTTCTTCCCTTTTTCCATAGAAACTGGGGTCTTGTCTCCTAACAGGAGTCTGATTGACTGGAGTTTCACATTTCTCTCACAATACCTACATGCCTCGCTGCCTGTGGGTGATCTAGATATATTAGGAACAAAAATCATCATCATCATCAAAATCTCCACATTTTTCCACATTATTTTAGACTCCCAAATATTATGCTCTATCTTACTGTATTTGGGGAGATTTTTTATTCCTGAGAGAAATGCCAAGACTACTGCAGAGGCATCTTACCCTGAATTCACAAGCCGCCACCTTCCAGCCACTTGCATTAGCTTCTTTCCATAACTTGTGATTGAGGGCGGTCCTCTAGCACCGGTCCAGTCCCACTGGGTAAGACTATTCCAATTTCCAACCTCAGCCAGTGAATGCGGATACCACTATTTCCTTTCCATACACACAGACCCTTGACCATGTAGTATCATCAGATTTATTTATTTTCTAGGTCAGAAAAGCCAGAGGATAAGATAGTATTTCTGTAATATTTTCTTGAAGTTTTATGAGGCCTCACCATATCATCACAGCCCCTTTCTGTCTTTAAATAACATCACATATGAAATTAGGCCAAAGTTGGCATAGGAGAGTCAAATTCAGTGAGTAAACAAAGGAGATGAAAGCAACTTTCTAGATGAATTAACTGCATTTTCTCTAGAGGATTGCTGATTTCAGGGAGTAGAAGAGCCAGAAAGAACAAGAGGCCAGGAGAAAAAAAGATAACTCTCAGAGAAGAGGTACTCTTAATAACCACCCAAGGTCAGGGCTTTACCCTCCTCTCTTTCCGGTTTGGTAACAATGGGAGGTGGAGGAAAAGCATCCATCATTACAGAGAAATGTATGTACTCTTGGGATTTAGAATAGCAAAGGCAATGATCTGAGGGCAGCAGGGACTCTGATCATGTTAAGCCAAGGTCCTGTGGTTCTATTTCCACAAATTCCCTGGATGGTGTGAGACTGCTTTCTGCATTTAAAAAAGGATGCATGCATACATACATAAAAACTAAAGATATTCCCTTCTGGTTATAGGTATTGCAAAGTCACAGAGAGGAGAATGCAAACCTCATACTCCTCCTTTGATTATTGGCTGAAAAAAGAATCACTGGCCTAGAAGTCAGCCACTGTTGTTGTATTGGTGAGGGTCCAATCAGGGAAGCAGAACCATTAGAAATTATATGGAAAAAAAGGAATTTATCATAGGGATTAGGCAACACATTGTAGAAGGTGATAAAGACATCTACAGAAGCCCTCTTTGCATCTGGCAATGGCCCTGAAGTTTCTGTAGATCGGCACATTTGGCAGTGAGGGGGAAAACTGGACACGAAGCAAAGGAGAGTGACCACACACGGGAACGCAGGAGGACAGAATAAAACCCATATCTGTTTTCAATCTCAACAACACAGTGTTATGCAGAAGAAGCTGGTCCCCTTCACTACTAAGCTACACACGTGCCTGGCCAGGGCTTCAAGAAGATGAAGCTGCTAAGAAAGGACCTGAAAGAGCTCCAGGCCAAACTGCTTTTCCTCCCCAGTCAGGTGAGGTAGTAGATCAGTGCACATTACACTTGGGTTTTAGCAGCACCTGTCATGCTACACCATCTTCAGAGCATAATGACTGCTGCTTTTTCTTCCTCCTTCCAAGTCAAGCAGAGATTTCTCTATGGCCCATCTTAACCCAGAAAAATACAATGGAAGAAATTCTGGAAGTCACAGTTCTAACTTGCAGTAGTTGACATGGTATAAAACCACAGCAATTATGATATTTTTATGTTGAAAATTTAGAAATCCAGAAAGATATCTGAATAGATTTGGGGACAACATTGCTATTGGCCATGGAATTCAGAGAGTGAGTTGTAGCATAAAGAACCTCACAGATATTGAGGTCAAATAGCCATGTATCTACTTATTCTGGTGCTGCTAAAAGCTGTGGTTATGCACCTCTATCCCCTGCATAAAACCAAGGATTTCACTGACCTGCAGTCTGTTTTTTTGCTCAGCAATTAAATAGACTTCATTATTAGTAATGCTAAAACTTCTCTCTGTTCTTCTCCTGCCACCGTATTTGGCTTATTTCTAAAACACTTTTAGTAAGGGTTTAAAGATCTGTGATTAAAAAAAGCAGATGGAAATGAAACCAAAAAAATTCTGACAGCTAAAGATTAAGCTGTGAAAGCAAATTATCATCTGAAATAAAGTGCTTTACTGCATGTAAAATAAAAAAAGGTGTTGATTTATATTTGATTCATGGTGTGAGTAGTTGCATTATGAATGATCAATGAACATATCGTCAGAACAATGTCACACTATTACAATTATGGTGCATCAGAAATTCAAACCTAATTGCTTAACTTTATTAAAATACAAAAGCCATATTTTAATAATGTTAGGGTTGTAGTTCAAATGATAAAACCGTAGATAAGGTGATGATGGTCTATCCTTAACCCTTTGACATCATAATCTAGAATAAACTCATAGAGTGTCCACACCTCACTTCCACCCTCCCCACCAAGAACAGCACAGGACACCTCCTCAGAATCTAGTTGGCTGACTTTCATAGGAAAGAATACCTCAGCCAGGTTGACAACTCAGTTTACTTCATCTGGACCAATCTGAAAACAGATCAAAATGTGCACTAAGGAAAAACAAAATACAAATTTTGCTACAAATAACTATAGACATTTAGCATCAGAATTTAATCTTAGGTCAGATTTGCACAAACCAACACACTTAATATAAACCTTTAACATAACCAAGGAATGAAGCTATAGGATCTCTTGGATAATTCTAAGAAGATAAGTATACAGAGAGAGAGAGAGGTTGATATGACAAGATGTATGGCTATCTGTACACATGTACAACACATACATTTTTTTTCCAGTGGATTAAGACATTAGGCCTACTCATCCAACTATGGAAAACGTCCATCCATCACATCATCCAGCTCTTTAAAAATGCCTTAGGTAAGACAACAAAAATAGTTCCTGAGAAAGAGTTTGGGAAATACTCTAAAGTGGGTGTGCTTTGTGTTTATCATCTCCCTTAATTCATTCCCATTACTATAATACCTGCTGATGAAAGACAGAACAGACAATCCACGAGGTTCTGTGTTTATACCTCATGTTGCACTCATAGCATTTGACAACTTCCTGGGACCCTTTTATCTTGACTGGTTATTCTTAAACTGGCTATAAAATTTAGTAGGGGGTTTTGCTTTCATTATGCAGATAGCACAAGTAGTGTCAGGCATGGTATCATCTGAATTCAAAATTACATATTTTATCCATCATTTCAGTAAATTCACTCTTCCAACTCCAGAGAATGCATCTGAGTAAAATGGTTATTTATGTGTTTATTTATTTTGGGATATATTTTCACATGTATAGAATGTCAGGAGATCTGAAAAGCCCTTTAAAATACAATCATCCCTAATCTTTCTGATCTATTTGCTTCAAAGAATAAATTAGGTGTAGATGTCTAACAACTTCAGTGAAATAGGTAATAATAAAACTGAGTTTTCCTGATAATCTTTGTTTCCTTCCCAAAGCACCTTGTTCAAAAGAATTATCAGCATTCCCCCACCTTAGATATTAAATACATTTTATTATAGGCTTAGAACTCCTTTCACAAAGCACTCATCAAATTACTGTTTCACCCTTAGGAAAGTCTGGTTTTCTTATCTTAATGCACTCAAAAAAATCCCTTTTCTTCACCCAGTAGCAATTTTTCCACATTTAAAGACTATTTCATTTTACTTTGATATTTATCCAAGCAAGGGTTTTCTTTCAGTATTTGTTCTAAGTATTGAGTGCATGCCTTTGGCTCTGGTACCTGTGTTGCCAATTGAGTCAGCATTTACTGAGTGCACAAAGCACTGCCTTAACATGATCTCCTGGAATTTCTTGTATTACAGACTACCGCAGCTATTTCTCGGCATTAAAGAATGTTTTTTTTTTTGGATACTAAGATCCACATTTTAGTACACTATTCCCCCCTTTCGCATGGTTTCACTTACAGCAGTATCAGTACTACAGTCAGCTACTGTGTGGAAGCAGGTTGATAGTAGCCGAATGCCACATTCACATAGCCTTTATGACGGTATATCGTTATAATTATTCTATTATTAATTATTGTTTGTTAATCTCTTCCTGTGCCTGATTTATAAGTCATGCTTTACCAGCTATGTGTACATATAGTAAAAAACATAGTATGTATAGGCTGGTACTGTCTGCAGTTTCAGGCAGCTGTGGGAGGGTCTTGGAATTATCCCCCTCATATAAGGGAGACCACTGTATTCCTAAACTGAAGAATCATAGGGAAAAAAATTTCTTTATCAAATAAGATACCCCAAATCCTGATCCTTCTAAAACCTTCCTTCTTGCAAAAATCTTGTCTATATTAAGACATTTTAAAGATCTCTCTAGTTACACTGTCAGCATCAAGCATATTGGCATAATCTGCTTAGTCCTTAACACCTTCCTCCCTATGCATAGTCAAGGTTCAAAGTAATCTTGGCAAACCACTGAGGGTGAGATTTAACTCACTGACTATTTTGTTGTTGGGGGTTGCGGGTTCTGGGTTTTTTTATTTATCTGTATTTTATTTATTTATTTATTGAGGTATCTATAATAAAATGCACAAATTCTAGTGTAGAGCTTGATGCATTTGACATGTTTATACACTCAGGTAGCCATCACCCAGATCAAGATATTAAACATTATTATCACTAATTGTTTCCCCATTCACCTATTTCACCCACCCTCCCACCCCATTTCCCTATGGCAACCACCAGTCTATTATCTATGTCTATGAGTTTATTTCTGTTTTCTTTGTTTTTTTTAATTTGTTTAATTTTTTTACATTACACATGTTAGATCATATACTATTTTTCTTTCTCTGTCTCACTTATTTCACCTAAGATAACACCCTGTAGGTCTATTCATGTTGTCAAAAGTGTTAAGATCTGATTCTTTTATTGGCTGAGTAGTGTCCCACTGTATATACATACCTTGTCTTCCTTAGCCATTCATCTTCAATGGACATTTAGATTGCTTCCGTACATTGGCTATTGAAAATAATGCTGCGATTGATATAGGAGTGCATATATCTTTGCAAATTAGTGATTTTGTTGTATTTTGGACACAGCAACATTTCAGAAAGAACCAGTTTAGAGTTTCTAATTTTTCATTACCTGATTTGAAACTAAATGTCAGATAAAGAAATCTAATACTTTACTACTGGGGAGAATATAATGTTATATAATTGCCGCTATTCCCCAAAGAACATAAAGAGGGATTCCAAGTTACAGTAATAATTTTGAAAATTTAGAGTTAAGGGGTACCTGTAAATGAATAAAACATGGAAAACAAAGCAAACATATTCTTTTGGCATCCAAGGAGCAGCTTTTAAAATCGTATTTTTGTTCATCTCCCAAAGGAACATGCATATTGTCAACTTATTACAGCAAACAGTGTCATTATTCACTCTTTGTAGAAAAAGTTACACTGTTTGTTCCTACTAGTAAGTCCTTAGACAAGCTATGCCATTTCTGAGACTAAGTTGCTGCCTTGCAAAATATACGACTCAGGTAAGAAGACCACTGAGGCCCCTGCCAGCTCTTACCTTTTTTGATTTGTGACACCAGCTACTCACTGTATTCTAGAAGCTCTTGCCAGTAATCCAGTTCTCAGCAGTCAGCAGTCAGAGCATATTTTCATAGTCCAATGTAACACAAATCCATCCAACTGTGTACCTTACAATGCATAGTCTCTTATTTACTGACATATTAAATAAGCTATGTCAATACAGTGTTGTGTGTGTATAAAAATGGAGTGTTAGATAAATGTTTCTCCTGTCATCTTAGCCTGATAAACAAAAATGTGACCTCCTCTGTGAAGTTTTCCTGGCTTTCCCAGAATTAGTTATCCCTGTATGGTTTTTTGTAATATTTTGTTGGCATTTCTAATATTGGATTTTTTCCACACTGCATTGTAATGATTTTTTTATATATACCTGTCTTCCTACTGAACTTTAATCATCTTTAGAGGAGAGTCTTTGATTTACTTTTAATCTCTTATATTGAGCACATTTCCTGGCATCTAGCAAAGAAGTAAATATTCATTAGATAGTGAATAAATATTCTTTGTGTTCAGTTACATAATATGGAAGTTTTAGTTTTATACTCTTACCATATGACTCACTGAATTGTGCCACAAAAGCTTACTTTTTCACATTTATTTTTTATTTTGCAATTTCCAAATTGTCTGTATATAATACTTTCAATTAACTCCTCTCAGCCAATCAACAGACCATAAACTCAACTCAGGCAGTTTTGAGCAGAGATTTGTGATGAGAATTTATCCTTATATTAATTGTTAGTTCATTGAAAGATAAGGCTCAGGGAATACTAATAGGTATATTTGATCTCCTCATTTATAGTTGCATTAATATATTTAAAATAAGACTTTTCAATCAGGGAGCCCAGACTATTAAATGTTTTCAATCATCTTTATCAGCATTCTTAAGATGGCTCTAACAATACAGTAAACACATTCAGGATTTGTTTAGTGATTTAGAGTAAACCTGGGACCCCAGAGGCAAGGTTCACATTATTTCCTGTCACCTGACCCCAGTGCGGGTAACTACATTCCCAATTGTATATATACCCAGCTGCACTCCTCTAGCTAAAACAATCTCAACTAAATATTATTATTTTGAATATGGACCTGTATCTTGTAGAAGTTGACAAGAAGAAAATAAAACCATAATAGAATAGGAAATATGGGGTCTCTCATTCTAAAGCAGAAATTTGACATGATGTGAGAAACTCTGACAAAATAAGAAAGAAATGAAAAAGAGAACTGATAATATAATCTCTTAACCAGCGAAGAAAGTATAGCATGAATGCTGTATGTGAGGCCTTGAAGCATACTAAAAACCTGAAAAAGAGATCTTCAAGGGTTTTTACATGAAGGGTTGGAAAAGTGGAGAGAACAAGCCTGTGGGGTGTCACATGAATGGAGAGGCTATTAGAAGAATCTGAACCCTAATAAAACCAGCTAGAGAAGATCTTGATTTCCCTTGGACTAATGATGAATTTGAAAGAAACTACAAGGTTGGAATGTAAAACCAGCTCAAGTTAATGGATGAAATCGCTGTGTGAGAGTGAATATAATGCTGAACCTCAAACTGCAGCAACTTGAATTTTGTAGGATAAACATTAGGTTACTATATTACTACAGGGAGGAACAGCAAGAATTCAGTGCTAAAAATAAATGAGTATGAAAAAGCATGGAGGAACCTTAAATACTTATTACTAAGTGAAAGAAGCCGGTATGCGATGCCTACATACTGTATGACTCCAGCCATAAAACATTATGGCAAAGGCAAAACTATAGAGCCCATAAAAGATCACTGGTGGCCAAGGGTGGGGAAAAGAAGAGAAGAGAGATGAAACAGGCAGAGCACAGAGGATTTTTAGGTCAGGAAAATACTCTGTATTTTAATGATGGATATACATCATTACACATCTGTCTAGCCCCACAGAATGTATAACACCAAGAGTGAACCCTAAGGTAAAACATTAGCTTTTGGATGATTATAATGTGTCAGTGTAGGTTCTTCCTTGATAAAAAAATGTACCATTCTGGTGACTTATATTGGTAATAAATAGGCTATGAATCTGTGGGGGCAATGGATCTGTGGGAAATCTCTGTACTTTCAGTCTTAATGTAAACCTACAACTGCCGCAAAAATAGTCTTTCATTTTTTAAAAATAAATTTTAGAAAAGAAAAGCAGGAAAAAACAAAGTCTCTAGATTTTCATATTTAAAGTTTACTGAGAACAGGAAAGATGAGCATATGCTTCACATAAAAAGAACAATGGTAAGAATGTCTATTGATCTCTTGGGAGTTAGTGGTGTAAATGATGAGCACTATAAATACATGGATCCTTTGGGAATATCCTCACATTTCAGAAAGATTCCAAATTATTTTTAACATGGTAAAAACTTAATTCAAATAGATGGTTAGTTAGTAAAAGTAGATTAAGTTATGTTGTGGTAAATAAACCACCTTCAAATCTAAGTGATTAAACACATGCACAAAAATGTTTCTGTCTAATACAGAGTTCTAGGGAAACTGTTCTCTATGTACTAGGATGCCTAGGCTGATGAAGGCTACATTATCCTACAGGTTTACCAGTTAGCACTTATGGCCTCAATTGATAAGCCTGGGGAAGAAAGTGCTGTAGAATCTCTACTAGCAATTATGCGCTTCAGCAAGGCAAAGGCACACATCACTTCTCCTTGCAACTCTTTGGCTATAATTTCTGTTATGGCCCCACCCAGTTACAAGGTGCTGAGAAGTTTGTCTTCTCTGTGTGCAGAAGAAAGGAGAATCAGATATTGGTGAACCCAAGTAGTACTATCGCCCTTGGTTTTCCCATGTGATATGTGTTTATTGTCCCCTAAGTTCCCTAATCTTTATTCTAGGTCCTCCCCATGTAATCTATTGTCTGTTCATGATTAAAACCCTGAAATGGCCAGCTTATTGAGATTCTAATGAATTGGAGAACTTTTCTATTTTATCTTTATATAACTGGGTTTGAATTTTCAAAAAATTTTCAGTGAGTATCAGAGACCATGCTGAGACTGCAAAAAGACTCATGATATCCCAAGAGCATGAGTTCCCAATGAGCCACATCATTTTATGTACATTTGTATGTATGTATGGGAGATAACACTCAGGGTCTCTTGAACAGGGTTCTTTGTTAGAGTATCAGAAGATACTCTATAGGAGATACTTAACCTGGAAGGTAAGGCAGTGATGGAACTCTGACAGGGCCCAAACTGAAGAATCAGAGAAGCAAGCATGATGAACTGGGCTGCCGTCCGGTGAGGAAGAGGCCCTGAACTCATTCACCTGTGCATTCTTTGCAATTAGCACAGTGCCTGGAAATTGGTAGGAGCTCAATAAATATTTATGAGAAAATGGTGACCTTAAATAGATCTGTAGACTAAATAAAGTTTAACTGATAACAATAAATAACCCCCAGTAATTCTATTTCTCATCTATCCCTCTGTTTCTGCCTCATCTTTTCCAAGACCTTTGATAAAATCATAGACCTAAATGATTCCTTGGAAATCATCTAAGGATTTGTCCCAGAGAGGCTAAAGGTCTTTCCCAAAATATACATGAGGGAGAAAGTAAAGATAAAATGCGGATCTTCTTGACCCTCAGTGCATTTCCATTTCTCTCTGGTGAAGTTGTCCTCCTTCCCACAGGCCATCCAGGCTCTTTCATTCATAATGAACTTACCTTTCTTCTCCGTGTTCCAAGATCCCATCCCCGCCCTGTGCATGTACACATCACAACCACTACTGTTCTCAAATGGTAATTCTCTTCATGGCATTTGCCACACTCTGACATTATGTTATATAATACTTTTGTTGCTTATCTGTGTTTTCCGGTCAAATGTAAGTTTCATGAAGGCAGATCTTTTTCTTTTCTCTTTGGCCGGTTGTATTTTGAAGCTCAGAATGGTATCTGGTAAATAATAGAATCCCAATAAATATATTTTGAGTAAATTGGAGAAATGTTAAATGAATGCATTACAGAGGGGTTATTTGGGTATGAATGATAGGAATCCTTTAGGGCATAGAAAGGTAAAAACTGTCTTTATAAGAAAAGTTGACATGTCTTCATTTATTTTAAAGTTATGGAAGTAGCTAGGAATTCTTAAGAGAGAAAATGTAAGTTATACAGAGAAATGAGCTTAGAACCAATCCTTGAGAAAATTAATGATGCAAACTTTGGAGGAACAGGCTGCTCCCATAATGAAGAGTAGAAAGAAGCTGAATCTGTTAAAGCAGAAGAAAAACTGAGGGTTTCAATCTGGAGTCACTGGGCAACTATGTCAGCATTGTGGGGAGGATATGCGTTTTAAAAACATGGAGGGGATCAATGATCTTTGTAAGTGTAGCTTTGCTCTGAAGTGATAGGGGTGGAAGTCTGATTGGAGTGAGGTGCGGAGCAAATAGAAACACCATTCTGTTTGTTTGATACTTGTTTCTGGGACACAACTGCTTTGTGATATTGAATCATAACATCTATGACCTAGTTTCTTCATATGTAAAAGTAGGATAATAAAACATGTCTCATCTACCTCACAGGGTTACTAAAAGGAATGAGTGACCACAATAGGCAGGCCTTCCCATCATGTGAAATATAACTATTCAAAGTATTGTTTTTGGCAGTAATCTTTCAATTGACTTGTTTAGAAAGAAAAAAAATACAGATATTACTTTGTAAGCTTTCTTTCCCAGTGACCTAGGCTTACCTGTAATCTAGACTAAGTCTCTCAAAAGGCTACTAACCATTTCCTCCTTGTCTTTTACCCTCTTAGTCTATAGCAGAGAGATTTGTCTACTATATGCACTGGGCAATCCAGAATCAGGTCATCGGGTTACAGAGAATGTTCCAGCATCCTCAACCCTGGCAGCACCAGACTCACTACTGTTCACGTCAGACCCTATTCCCCCAATCTTCAGCTGCAGATGTGCATCAAAAGTCCAAGTATGCATTAGGCCAGTGGGAGAATTGAGCAAAACATTAACAATTAAGAGAGAAAGACAGTCGTACCACTTCAGCTGCAGCTCTGAAATGTCTGACAAATGCAATGAAAGAAAACAGTAGGGATTTGCTCTGAAAATGGCTTTCTGAGGTTTACCATCTCCACATCCTTTATATAACTTCAAGGAGGGACCAGGTGCTGTGAAGGGGCTTGTTAGTCATTCCTTATTTTTTTCTCCCTGGTTTCAGTGTAATTGTATAAGTAGGTAACAAAGTCATCACTAATTTTATATCCATAAAATAGGTCACTGGTCAATGGTAATGGGTATCTGCTTAGAAAATCTGCAGTGATTAAATGGTGTATATACATCCACTGTGTTGCTCATATTCATTTCACTTTTGTTCATCCAGTTTATCTTTGCCCTTTCCTTGGATTTCACAGAATTTCAAACACCCACTACTAGCCCATTACCTAGAATAGCATGTGTTCTGTATGTAAAAAGCCACCCCCCCCCTTAACAAGGGCTGTACCTCTTCACTGAAGAGCCAGGATCAGAATGAACACTTTCCAGTTAGCAAGACAAATGAAGAGGATGGGATGAGTGTGAGATTTTCACTTCTTTTAGCAGTTTGTTTCTGAAAATGTATTGTTTTTTGAGCAGACTTCCCTGTGACTCTTAAGAAAGAATCTTCCCTGCTCCAGAGAGCTTAATTCTAAAATAAAGAGATCCTAGGAACATGGAAATACAAACATTTGTGATTGTGAAAAGACAGAACTAAATTAATGAATACATAAGTAAGAATGAAATGACCATGAGTTCTGGTTCTTGGTAAGATAGAATCAATGCTCCACCCTGTTTCTCCCAAGAAATGCCCTTATAAATCATGGACACATGCATGGGGAGCCCTTTAAGGACTCAGAAAAGGCCATTGCAGTAGGCAGATAGGAGAACACTAGCAGTTGAAGTACCACTGAACTGGAAATGTGAGTTAATATTGTTTTTTCTCCTCTAGTATTTCCCAGCCTGGTCTCATGGGTGCCAGAAAGTGGACATTGGTGTGAACAGAGAGAGCTCCAGAACACCCTAGTTCAGGCTCAAGGAATGATAAATGGATTTCCTGTAAGCAATAGTGGTAGTATCTAAGACCCACAGGCCCCTAAAACTGTGAGGGTGGCAGGGGAACCTTCAGTTTTAATCAGGGTAGCTGTGGTCACAAAAGAGTACAGGAAATGTGCAGTTCTTTCTCTCTTTGTCTATCTTTGTGTCTTTCTCTCTTGCTGCTTGACCCTTGACAGGAGATAGTAACAGAAGGTCATGACAGAGTAAAATAAATAATGCCCCAGCTTTATGGCCACAGAACCAAACAAAAAAAGTCCCAAGAATTGCAGACTACCAGGGCAGTGATGGGGTAAGTCACCACATGCAGTTGTGTACGTTTACCCTCAAGATGTGCATGTGGTGCTCCTGTACAACAGACCAGAGACTTTGAGGAAGGAATCAAAAGATAGACCACCACCCTGGTCCCAGACTGACCACCAGGTGATGCACCCTCAGAAAGATTCAAACACAATTACAAAAATTTTGAGAATAGAAATGACAAGAAACCACCTCCTAAGAAGGCTGCTGGTCAGAACCTGTGACCTGAACTTAATTAATTCTACTGCCTGATAAAAACTAAAGGAGCAACATTCTTCATAGGACTTGAGCAAGACCAAAAGCCTCACAATACAGTATTCAAATGTCAGTATGCAATACAGATTTGATTAACATATGAAGATACAGGAAAATCTCAGTTTGCCTGGGGAAAAATAAGACACCAATGCAGAGATAACCCAGTTGTTGGATTTATCTAATGAAGCCTTTAAAGTAGCTATTATAATAGCACTCTTGAAACAATGGAAAGAAATAATATGCACAATGAAATAGATGACTTGAGGAAAAAAACAAATGAAAATTACAGAATTAAAAATAATTATCAAAACAAACCACATATTTAAAAGGCTCAATAGTGGAATGGAAATGACAAAGGAAATAGTCATTGAACATGAAGAAATATACAAATAAAAAATATCTGATCTAAAAACAGAGAGACAACAGATTGAATAAAATATAACAAATGGCAATACCAAATGTCTAACATGGGTTTCATCAACTCGCCAAAATATATTCTTTTAAATAATGGCTAAAAACTTCCCAAATTTGGTAAAAGACATAAATTTAAAGGTTCAAAAAGCTCAGTGAATTTTCAGAACTATAAACCCAATGAAATCCATAGCAGACACATCACAATCAAACTGCAGAAAATAAAAAACAAGAAAAAAATCAGAAATACAGTCAAAGGAATGTGACACATTACTCCTAAGTGAATAACAATCAGATCAGAAATTTTCAATGTCAGAAGCACATGGAACATTTTTAAAGTGCCAAACTTTAGAACATGAATTTACACATGTGCTAAAAATTCATAGAACTATACTAAAAAGGCAATTTTACTATATTTTTTAATTTAAAAATTAAAATTCAAAATAAAACAAATAGTACTTGAATACAAAGCATGAAATGACCTTTAAGCAGTAGTCTTAATTTTAAGAGTCAAATGGTTCTATGAGGCTAATTAATTTATTTATTCTGACACTCCCAATTACCAGCTCTCCAAAGGCAGCCACCTTCAACCTTTTTAGCTGATTCTTTTAGTAACTTAAGATAATAAGATTTTATTGCTATTTTAAAAGTTTTTAGTGGTAAGAATTACCTTTTAGCTTTTACAAATGCAATATGATGATTTAGTCTCTTACACATGTGCACTGAAAAGTTTGCACATTTCCTATCTCCCATGTTCTCTCAAAGAGACCAAATTTTAAAAGATGGTCAATGTTTGCTTTATTTTACCTTATAAGAACTATTATATAAGCTATGCATATACTATGGTTATTTTTCTCTCTTTCTAAAATTTTTCCTTACCTGTATATTGTCAATTGTCTTATTTTAGTGTATTTTTCTGTGTATTTTTCATAAATTATACCACAACCTTCAAAGTGATGCAAATCTGCCCTTCCAAGTTATTAAATCTATTGGACATACTACCACTTAAAAAAAAACTTTTTGAGGAAGTACCTCCCCATCTTCTGACCTGCTTCAGTGTTGCCTGGTAGATTTCCAGACCTGCTGAGGAAGATTAGTCATTAAGATTATCCTTTCACCATCCTCCTGAGGATTCCCTTTGCCATTGTAGGCCAAAGTTATACCAGACATTTCTGTGTATTAAATATTTTGGTCCAACATCAGCACTGGTAGTTCAAATGGTGTCTAACAAATGTCAGCATGCATCCCTTGAGGATTAAAAGATTGCCTGGCACACTATGACTTTGCTGTGACTTTCCAAGGCATCCTGGTGCAATTTAAGAAATGTGATCTCAGATTCTTAGTCTTCCTCTTTCATAGTCCACTGCTTTATTTTGGTGCTGCATAAGCTTCCAGCCAAAGAGTATATCAGGCGTTAATTTTTTTAGACATCGACATTTAAAAATGTCTGTCTTCTGTCTGGACACTAAACTGATATTTTGTCTCAGTGTAGATTTGAGTAAACCTGATCTACAGCTCCACATTTTGAAGCTTTACATATGTAATCTCAGTGAGGATAGTGACTTTTCCTGTATTATTTCCAAATATCTGCCAGAAGGTAGGTAGATGGTGGTAAGAGAATGCATATAGATAACCCTTTAAAAGCCTAAGAAAAATTCACCAGTAACACACCAACATGATTAGGTCTGTCTGTCATTTTTTTAAATGACTAGAAAATATTATTGATTGGAAAAGTATAAAGCCTAATTATCTAAGGCTATAGTATAAAAATAGATTAAAATGCTTATATTTTACCAAGTAGAAATGGAAAATTGGAGGAAAACTTATAGTTTTAGGCTGAATTATGCCACTTAATTAAAACACTGTCACCCATCTTTTAAATTAATAAAATATTGCTTTTGCTTTTAATGATGTTGTCAATAGTGCAGTCAGCTTGAGCTCAATAGATAACCTACTTTGTCATAACTTGAAAGCCATCCTATATTTATAGTATATTAAATACATAAGCCAACAATTCTGAGACTGAATAATGCATCAATCCATAATGAGAATTACTTTTAATTTAGCTATTGATAAGTAAAGGTAACTCAATATTCATCTTATTGGAAGGCTATTTTAATGATGATCCAATTGTCCTTTCTCAATAATGAAGTCAACCACTCAAGCCAATATACCATGTTCTAATCCCAGTGAAAATGAGCGTGTCTATGTCCTGTTAGATCAGTGTTAATGAGGCTGGCTGACTTCAGAGACTTGAGTCCTTCAGGAGTCCCATGGCTTCATACTATATTCCATTCCAAGGCAAACTCCATGCAATTGCAACTAGGAGAATTAAATGGGAGGCCCATCAATACAAACTTGACATTATTATAATAAAACAATTCAAATCAGCATCATCTGCATGCAAAGGATAGAATACCACATGTTCATTTCATTAACTGATTCTGTATCTTGATTTCATATATTCTCAAGTTGGGAGTATCCTATATTTTATGTATTCTAACCTCCCTTACACATACATAGAAGTTGAGTTATAAGGTAACTTCTAAGTAGTACTACCACCATTTAAAACTGAAAAGAAAAAAGGGACTTTCTTTGACTTCCATGTAAAACTCTAGAGTTTTGATAACAGCTATTATATTCTGCCCCCATTACACATCCCAACAATCTTAACCTCTCCTGTTTGAATATCCCCGTTCTTCAATGTGGTACTGTTTGTCTAGTTTTTCTTGGAGTCTATTAAGCTGAATGCAATCCTTTAGACATGGATGACTGGATGAACAAATAGAAATATTAATATCCTCACCCAAGGTAATTAGTCTACCACACATCCAAAAGTTGCCTTAACTTTTGGTATAATAGCCCTGGTTTACACTGAACTTACTGTTGACTAAGACTCATAGAAGTTTCTAGTGGATTATGTCATAGGCTAAGCAATCTTCCCTCCTCCCAATCTTTTCGGAAATCCAAGTACAAGACTCTATATTGGTGTATGTATTGACATTAATGCCACCAGGCAAATTTTATTCAAAGATCATTTTCACCCCTTCACTTCCTGAAGAAACTCCTTGATCACTCTCTGTGCTTTCAAGTGCAAGTTTCTCATGACCCTGTTTATCTAAATGCAGTCAGTATTCCATTTGATCCTAATAAGCCATCAGAAAGAAGTTCTTGTAGAGTCTACCCTCCATATTTGACTTTTTCACTTCAGAAAGATACAACTGGGTTCTACCATTAGTCTCCATCCTTCACCTCACTTCCAGTTTTCTTTGTGCCACAAGAAACATTTTCCCCCTTTTCATGAAGCACCAAATACTCAGTAACTTTTCACTTCCTAACTGCTGCTGAGGCTGTTTGTGCTTTATTTCTAATTCTTTTATTCTTTCAAAGAAGCTTCTGCAATTTCTTTTTTTGTAGGCTACTTAAATTTCAGCATAGAAAGCTAGATGCAGTTTTTTTGTGTTTTTTTTGTAGATAATTATTTTTTATTGAAGGGTAGTTGACACACAGTACTACCTTAGTTTCAGGTGTACAACACAGTGATTCAACATTTATATACATGATAATTCTAGGTACCAGATATCACCATACCAAGTTGTTACAATATTTTGACTATATTCTTATGCTATATATTACATCCCAGTAACTTATTTATTTTACAATTGGAAGTGTGTACTCTTTTTTTTGATTTTTTTTGTTTTTTTTTCTGAACTCATATTTATTGATCAAACGGTTGTTACCAACAATAAAATTCTGTATAGGGGAGTCAATGCTCAATGCACAATCATTAATCCACCCCAAGCCTAATTTTCATCCATCTAAAATCTTCTGAAGCATAATGAACAAGTTCTTACATGGAGAAAAAATTATTACACAGTGAATAAGTTACATGGTGAGCAGTACAAGGACAGTCATCACAGAAACTTTCGGTTTTGCTCATGCATTAAGAACTATAGTCAGTTCAAATATGAATATTCATTTGATTTTTATACTTGATTTATATGTGGATACCACATTTCTCTCTTTATTATTATTATTTTTAATAAAATGCGGAAGTGGCAGGTAGATACAAGATAAAGGTAGAAAACATAGTTTAGTGTTGTGAGAGAGCAAATGTAGATGATCAGGTGTGTGCCTATAGACTATGTGTTAATCCAAGCTAGACAAGGGCAATAAAACATCCACGTATGCAGAAGATTTCCGTCAGAACAGGGGGGTGAGTTTCTAAGCCTCACCTCTGTTGATCCCCAATTTCGCATGTGATGGCCCCCCTGTAACTGTGCCTGTCTTAGGTTATTCCTCCCTTGAGGAATCTTACCCATCTCTGGCAAACCAGTCACCTTCTGGGGCCATACAGGGAAATGTGAAGTTGGTAAGTGAGAGAGAAGCCTTATTGTTTGAAAAGGTTAGCTTTTTACTTCTTTGCATATTTATACCCTGTGGCTTCTATGCCTAGCATTTGTCTTGAGGTATCTTTACCACTTGGAAGAATTATGATACTCGGTAAATTCGATATGAGGCACAAATTCTATTTAAGGGTTGTAATTAGGAAGGAAGAAGAAAAGCTATAGAAGTAGCAGGCGGAAGAAAACATGGGAAGATTGATTATTTCTTTGACAAATCTTCTTGAAGAGTACTTCAGCATGTATAGGTTTTAAACTACTAATTAAATTGTGCGCACACATTAACATAATAGGAATACAGTTACGTAACCAAAGCATACCTGTAATTACCAGCCATCTCCAGTGAAACCAAGAAAACCAGTTAGGCACCTTAGGCATTTGTGAAAACTTACCTATGATATGGTGGGTATTGTCCAACTGAACTTGAACAGTCTGAGAGAAATCTGACAAATTAAAACAACCCATTCCTGGGGAATGTTCACATCCCTTATGTTCCTTTAACAGTAAATAGTCTGTAGTTGTAAGATTTTGGAGTGCTACAATTTGCACTTCTCCTAATTCTTGGTTGAGTTCCAACAGTATAGATCCAATCAAATTTGTTGTTTTACTGTATGCACAGGCCAGCTTAGATATCCCCTTCTTCATTCCCATGGCAAGTCCAGGAACTGGTGGAATGAGTGCATCTACACCTGTAGCAGTGCGTGGATCCTTGTTGGGGTTTTTTGATGATCATCTTCTGGCATGAGTCTTCCAGAGAGTGCTGATGTTGGAAGTTCTTTTTCATATCGTATCTTAGTTCATTTTTGGGTAGCCAAATTAGACTTTGATCCTCTGTATAAACACAAACAGACCCTTTGCCTACACTTTTATATGCCCTTTATACACTTGTGTAGAACTCATTGGAGGTCAGCACACAGGAACTGTACATTTTTTTTTTTGGTATCATTAATCTACACTGACATGATGAATATTATGTTTACTAGGCTCTCCCCTATACCAGGTCCCCCCTATAAACCCCTTTACACTCACTGTTCATCAGCATAGCAAAAGTTGTAGAATCACTACTTGTCTTCTCTGTGTTGTACAGCCCTCCCCTTTCTCCCACCCCCCCATGCATGCTAATCTTAATACCCCCCATCTTTTTCCCGACCCTTATCCCTCCCTACCCACCCATACTCCCCAGTCCATTTCCCTTTGGTACCTGTTAGTCCATTCTTGAGTTCTGTGATTCTGCTGCAGTTATGTTCCTTCAGTTTTTCCTTTGTTCTTATACTCCACAGATGAGTGAGATCATTTGGTATTTCTCTTTCTCCACTTGGCTTGTTTCACTGAGCATAATACCCTCCAGCTCCATCCATGTTGCTGCAAATGGTAGGATTTGCCCTCTTCTTATGGCTGAGTAGTATTCCATTGTGTATATGTACCACATCTTCTTTATCCATTCATCTATCGATGGACATTTAGGTTGCTTCCAATTCTTGGCTATTGTAAATAGTGCTGCAATAAACATAGGGGTGCATTGGTCTTTCTCATACTTGATTGCTGCGTCCTTAGGGTAAATTCCTAGGAGTGGAATTCCTGGGTCAAATGGTAAGTCTGTTTTGAGCATTTTGATGTACCTCCATACTGCTTTCCACAATGGTTGAACTAATTTACATTCCCACCAGCAGTGTAGGAGGGTTCCCCTTTCTCCACAGCCTCGCCAATATTTGTTGTTGTTTGTCTTTTGGATGGCAGCCATTCTTAGTTGTGTGAGGTGATACCTCATTGTAGTTTTAATTTGCGTTTCTCTGATAATTAGTGATGTGGAGCGTCTTTTCATGTGTCTGTTGGCCATCTGTATTTCTTTCTGGAGAACTGTCTGTTCAGTTCCTCTGCCCATTTTTTTATTGGGTTATTTGTTTTTTGTTTGCTGAGGCGTGTGAACTCTTTATATATTCTGGACGTCAAGCCTTTATCGGTTCCGTCATTTTCAAATATATTCTCCCATACTGTAGGGTTCCTTTTTGTTCTATTGATGGTGTCTTTTCTGTACAGAAGCTTTTCAGCTTAATATAGTCCCACTTGTTCATTTTTTTATTTTTGCTGTTGTTTTCCTTGCCTGGGGAGATATGTTCAAGAAGAGGTCACTCATGCTTATATCTAAGAGGTTTTTGCCTATGTTTTTTTCCACGAGTTTAATGGTTTCATGACTTACATTCAGGTCTTTGATCCATTTTGAGTTTACTTTTGTATATAGGGTTAGACAATGGTCCAGTTTCAGTCTCCTACATGTAGCTGTCCAGTTTTTCCAGCATCATCTGTTGAAGAGACTGTCATTTTGCCATTGTATGTCAATGGCTCCTTTATCAAATATTAACTGAACATATATGTCTGGGTTAATGTCTGGATTCTCTAGTCTGTTCCATTGGTCTGTGGCTCTGTTCTTGTGCCAGTACCAAATTGTCTTGATTACTATGGCTTTGTAGTAGAGCTTGAATTTGGGGAGTAAGAACCCGCCTACTTTATTCTTCTTTCTCAGGATTGCTTTGGCTATTTGGGGACTTTGGTGTTTCCATATGAATTTTTGAATTATTTGTTCCAGTTCATTGAAGAATGTTGCTGGTAGTTTCATAGGGATTGCACCAAATCTGTATATTGCTTTGGGCAGGTTGGCCATTTTGACGGTATGAATTCTTCCTATCCACGAGCTTGAGATGAGTTTCCATCTGTTAGTGTCCCCTTTAATTTCTCTTAAGAGTGACTTGTAGTTGTCAGGGTATAGGTCTTTCACTTCTTTGGTTACATTTATTCCTAGGTATTTTATTTTTTTGATGCAACTGTGAATGGAGTTGTTTTCCTGATTTCTCTTTCTGTTGGTTCATTGTTAGTGTATAGGAAAGCCACAGATTTCTGTGTGTTGATTTTGTATCCTGCAACTTTGCTGTATTCCGATATCAGTTCTAGTAGTTTTGGGGTAGAGTCTTTAGGGTTTTTTATGTACAGTATCATGTCATCTGCAGATAGGGACAGTTTGACTTCTTCTTTACCAGTCTAGATTCCTAGTATTTCTTTGTTTTGTCTGATTGCCATGGCTAGGACCTCCAGTAATATGTTGAAAAACAGTGAAGAGAGTGGGCATCCCTGTCTTGTTCCTGATCTCAAAGGAAAAGCTTTCAGCCTCTCACTATTCAGTATGTTGTTAGCTGTGGGTTTATCATAGATGGCCTTTATTATGTTGAGATACTTGCCCTCTATGCCCATTTTGTTGAGAGTTTTTATCATGAATGGATGTTGAATTTTGTCGAATGCTTTTTCAGCATCTATGGAGATGATCATGTGGTTTTTGTCTCTCTTTTTGTTGATGTGGTGGATGATGCTGATGGATTTTCAAATGTTCTACCATCCTTGCATCCCTGGGATGAATCCCACTTGGTCATGGTGTATGATCCTCTTGATGTATTTCTGAATTCGGTTTGCTAATATTTTGTTGAGTATTTTTGCATCTACGTTCATCAGGGATATTGGTCTGTAGTTTTCTTCTTTGGTGGGGTCTTTATCTGGTTTTGGTATTAGGGTGATGTTGGCTTCATAGAATGAGTTTGGGAGTATTCCCTCCTCTTCTATTTTTTGGAAAACTTTAAGGAGAATGGGTATTATGTCTTTTCTGTATGTCTGATAAAATTCCAAGGTAAATCCATCTGGCTTGGGGGTTTTGTTCTTGGGTAGTTTTTTGACTACTGATTCAATTTCGTTGCTGGTAATTGGTCTGTTTAGATTTTCTGTTTCTTTCTGGGTCAATCTTGGAAGGTTGTGTTATTCTAGGAAGTTGTCCATTTCTCCTAGGTTTCCCAGCTTTTTAGCACATAGGTCTTCATAGTATTCTCTAATAGTTCTTTGTATTTCTGTGTGGTCCATCGTGACTTTTCCTTTCTCGTTTCTGATACTGTTGATTAGTTTTGACTCTCTTTTCCTCTTAATAAGTCTGGCTGGAGGCTTATCTATTTTGTTTATTTTCTTGATGAACCAGCTCTTGCTTTCATTGATTTTTGCTATTGTTTTGTTCTTCTCAATTTTTATTTTTTTCTTCTCTGATCTTTATTATTTCCCTCCTTCTGCTGACCTTAGGCCTCTTTTGTTCTTCTTTTTCAATTTCGATAATTGTGACATTAGACCTTTCATTTGGGATTGTTCTCCCTTTTTTAAATGTGCTTGGATTGCTATATACTTTCCTCTTAAGAATGCTTTTGCTGTGTCCCTCAGAAGTTGGGGCTTAGTGTTGTTGTTGTCGTTTGTTTCCATATACTGCTGGATCTCCATTTTGATTTGGTCATTGATCCATTGATTATTTAGGAGCGTGTTGCTAAGCCTCCATGTGTTTGTGAGCCTTTTTGCTTTCTTTGTACAGTTTATTTCTAGTTTTATACCTTTTTGGTCTGAAAATTTTGTTGGTAGGATTTCAATGTTTTGGAATTTTCTGAGGCTCTAATTGTGGCCTAGTATGTGTTCTATTCTGTAGAATGTTCCATGTGCACTTGAGAAGAATGTGTATCCTGTTGCTTTTGGATGTAGAGTTCTGTAGATATCTACTAGGTCCATCTGTTCTAGTGTGTTGTTCAGTGCCTCTGTGTCCTTACTTATTTTCTGTCTGGTGGATCTGTCCTTTGGATTGAGTGGTGTGTTGAAGTCTCCTAGAATGAATGCATTGCATTCTATTTCCTCCTTTAGTTGTGTTAGTATTTGTTTCAGGTGTGTTGGTGCTCCTGTATTGGGTGCATATATATTTAGAATGTTTATTTCCTCTTGTTGGACTGAGCCCTTTATCATTATGTAATGTCCTTCTTTGTCTTTTGTTACTTTTTTTATTTTGAAGTCTCTTTTGTCTGATACCAGAATTGCAACACCTGCTTTCTTCTCTCTGTTGTTTACATGAAATATCTTTTTCCATCCCTTGACTATAAGTCTGTTCATGTCCTTGGGTTTGAGGTGAGTCTCTTGTAAGTAGCATATGGATGGATCTTGCTTTTTTATCCATTCCATTACTCTGTGTCTTTTGATTGGTACATTCAGTCCATTTACACTTAGGGTGATTATTGAAAGGTATGAACTTATTGCCATTGCAGGCTTTAAGTTTGTGGTTACCAAAGGTTCAGGGTGAGCTTCTTTACTATCTTACTGTCTAACTTAACTCGCTTGTTGGGCTATTATAAATGCGGTCTGATGAATCTTTATTTACCACCCTTCTTATTCCTCCTCCTCCCTTCTTCATATGTTGGGTGTTTTGTTCTGTGCTCTTTTGAGGAGGGCTCCCGTCTAGAGCAGTCTCTGTAGGATGCCCTGTAGAGGTGGTTTGTGGGAGTCAAATTCCCTCAACTTTTGCTTGTCTGGGAATTGTTTAATCCCTCCTTCATATTTAAATGATATTCGTGCTGGATACAGTAGTCTTGGTTTGAGGCCCTTCTCTTTCATTGTATTAAGTATGTCATGCCATTCTCTTCTGGCCTGTAGGGTTTCTGTTGTGAAGTCTGATGATAGCCTGATGGGTTTTCCCTTGTAGGTAACCTTTTTTTTTCTCTCTGGCTGCCTTTAATACTTTGTCCTTGGCTTTGATCTTTGCCATTTTATTTATTATGTGTCTTGGTGTTGCCCTCCTTGGATCCCTTGTCATGGGAGTTCTGTGTACCTCTGTAGTCTGAGAGGCCATTTCTTCCCCTAGTTGGGAGAAGTTTTTGGCAATTATTTCTTCAAAGACACTTCCTATCCTTTTTTCTCTCTCTTCTTCTTCTGGTACTCCTATAATGCGGATATTGTTCCATTTCGATTGGTCACAGAGCTCTTTTAGAATTCTTTCATTCCTGGAGATCCTTTTATCTCTCTGTGCATCAGCTTCTTTGCATTCCTGTTCTCTGTTTTATATTCCATTAATGGTCTCTTGAATCTTGTCCATTCTGTTTTGAAGTCCTTGCAGAGCTTGTTTTATTTCTGTATTCTCCTTCCTTAGTTCTTCCTATTTCTCTGCAAGTCCATCAGCATGGTTATGACTTTTGTTTTGAATTCTTTTTCAGGAAGACTGGTTAAATCTATTTCCCCTGGTTCCTTCTCAGGGGAAGATGTAGCAGATGCCGAAGCTGTCTAGGTTAGTCTTATCTCGATCATATTTTTTTGCCTTTTCATGTTGACAGGTGCTATTGACTGTCAGCTGGGAGGGCCAAACTTTTCACTTGCTACTGGCCTTACTTTACTGGGACAACTGCAACCCCTAGTGGCTTGTGTTGGGTAATTGCTAGTAGGCTGGGTCTTTGTGTCTTGCCCTGCCGATATGGAGGGATCTCCCTTTCTGTGGGCGTGGTTTGCCTTAGGCTTTTTCTCTGCTTTCGCAGCGCCCAGAGGGGTAATGGACGGGCGGGCTGTTTGGCTGTTTACCTCCGTGAGGTGTCTCAGAGCTGTTGTCCAGGGGGTTAGTGTGCCCAGTTTTCCCTGTAATTTCCAGCCACTGGGCTGTGACCTGTGTTGTTTCCATCTAGCTGTTAGGTCCCTGTCCCTTTAAGACTTTCAAAAAGCATTCACTTTTCTTTGTCATAGGGGCATCAGCTTTGGAACCTGCTCAGAGGTCTTGCTGCCCTGTTTCCCTAGTTTCCAGCCCTCCACGCATGCACTGTGTCTGCGCTCTGGTGTGTGTGGCTGGGGCTGGGTGTTTAGCAGTCCTGGGCTCCCTCTCCCTCCCGCCGGGAGCTGGGGGGAGGTGTGTTTGTGTCCCACCGGCTGCGGGTTGTATCTTACCCCTTTCACCAGGCGCTGGGCTCTCCCACGTGTGGATGTAGTCTGGCTGTTGTCCTGTGTCTTCTGGTCTCTCTTTTTTGGATTAGTTGTATTTGTGGTATTTTCAAAAATATATATGTTTTTGGGAGGAGATTCCCTCTGTCCTACTCATGCCGCCATGTTGGCTCCGCCCCCTAGATGCAGTTTTATAGCTGCTCCTGAGAGGTTCTACTTGAACTGTTTTAACATGGAGAAGTTTTAAGTTACAGAGCTGAAGAGCTACAGTACAAGTAAAGACTGTACTGATTTTATCACACACATAATGGCATAATCAATCAAAATATACATGATCGAAAGAGAGATAAATAACCTAAACTTCCTAGTCTCATTCAAAATAGGAATAAGACCCTTAGTACTTATATTTGAAATGCTTCATATAATCCATAACTAACAACTGAATTACTATTTCTCTGCTTTCAAGATGTTATACTAAGGGAGACATTTAAACCTTCTGGAAACATCATATTAGAATTAATAATAATAAGCACCTTCACAAACATGATTGTATTTAATCCTCACAGCAACCATGTAATTTAATTTCACATGATATTATAATCTTCACTTTACAAATAAGGAATCTGTGGCTAAAAGAAGAAAGGGACATACCAAGGTCACAGAATCTGTAAGGGGACTTAACATGCGTCAGCCTCAAATGTGTGAACTCTTAACATAGTGCTCTTTCCATTTTAGTTCTAACATAATCTTTGTGTCTTCCCTTTTTTCCAAATACAGGAAGAAAGTTTGATTAGTTGTTTTTGATTTAATCCTTCAGTCAATATACTATATTGCATTTAAATTTATTACCAATTTCCCATTTTTATTATTAAATTCTTAGAAGTTGATGTAAGAACACAGCTATAAACAGAAATATTGGGTGTAAAATATGATACCAGTGAGTAAATTGCCAGTGGGTTTTTGAGGGAAGGAGGACGTCTAATTTGCAGCACTCATCTATTTCCATAGAGTACATAGTCCTACCATGGCTGATTTCAAGCTACCATCAAGATGTCATTGGCTGTCCAATGTTTGTGGAGTTAGAAAAAGATGTGCATGATCAGCTCTCATGGGCTGGTATGGTATGAGGCACAGTCTTCATTGATTATTCTCCCCTGCGAGATTTCTTGTTTAAATTAGTCACACACTGGGTCGTCATTCATAGCTTCTGTCTTTCCTTGATGAACTTTATTAAGGAGTAACTTACATACAATAAACTGCATCCATTTAAAGTGCATGGTTTAATGTTTTTTGAAAATCATATAGACCCATGTAACTACCAGCTACACTGAGGATACATCACCTGCATTGTGCCCCATTATAGAGCATCGCTGTCCATTCCTGACAATTACTGATCTAATTTATGTCCCCACAGATTAGTTTACATTTTATATAAATGGAATTATACAGTAAGTAATCTTCTATGTCTAGTTTATTTTACTCAGGGTGACTTTGAGATTCATCTATGTTATAGTGTTTATCAATAGTTCTATTGCCGAATGGTATTGCATTGTATGGATATACAACAGTTTGTCTTTCCATTAGTTTGGTGATGCATGATTTAATTTTTGCTAATTTTTAGCTATTG
This sequence comes from Manis pentadactyla, assembly GCF_030020395.1. NCBI lineage: Eukaryota > Metazoa > Chordata > Mammalia > Pholidota > Manidae > Manis > Manis pentadactyla. The sequence continues at coordinate 95,604,032 of NC_080029.1, read as the reverse complement.
GAAATAGAGCTGATGTGAAATAACACAAACCTTTGTGGAAACATGTTTTCATTTCTATTGGGTAAATATCTAAGGGTATAATGATTGGAAAATATATGTTATATTTTTTACAAAATTGCCAAGTTTCCAAAATGGTCATAATTCCCACCAGTACTCACTTTTTAAAAATTTCTTGCTGTAGTAATGGGTGGGTAATAGTATCTTTTTCTTTTTTATGATAGGGCATCTCTCATATTTATTGATCAAATGGTTGTTAACAACAATAAAATTCTGTATAGGGGACTCAATGCACAATCATTAATCAATCCCAAGCCTAATTCTCAAGTCTCCAATCTTCTGAAGCATAACGAACAAGTTCTTACATGGTGAATAAGTTCTTACATAGTGAATAAGTTCTTACATGGTGAACAGTACAAGGGCAGCCATCACAGAAACTTTCGGTTTTGATCACGCATTATGAACTATAAACAATCAAGTCAAATGTGAATATTCGTTCGATTTTTATACTTGATTTATATATGAATCCCACATTTCTCCCTTATTATTATTATCATTATTATTATTATTATTTTAATAAAATGCAGAAGTGGTAGGTAGATGCAAGATAAAGGTAGAAAACATAGTTTAGTACTGTAAGAGAGCAAATGTAGATGATCAGGTGTGTGCCTCTAGACTAAGTATTAATCCAAGATAGACAAGGGCAACAAAACATCCACAGATGCAGAAGATTTCTATCAAAACAGGGGGGGTGAGGTTCTAAGCCTCACCTCTGTTGATCCCCAATTTCTCACCTGATGGCCCCCCTGCGACTGTGCCTGTCTTAGGGTGTTCCTCCCTTGAGGAATCTTAACCATCTCTGGCTAACCAGTCATCTTCCGGGGTCATACAGGGAAATGTAAAGTTGGTAAGTGAGAGAGAAGCAATATTGTTTGAAAAGGTTAGCTTTTTACTTCTTTGCAGATTTATGCCCTGTGGCTTCTATGCCCAGCATTTGTCTTGAGGTGTCTATACCACTTGGAAGAATTATGATACTCGGTAATTTCTATATGAGGCACGAATTCTACTTAAGGTTTGTAATTAAGAAGGAAGAAGAAAAGCTATAGAAGTCAGATGGAAGAAAACATGGGAAGATTGATTATATCTTTGACATATCTTCTTGTAGTGTAACATAAGCATATATAGGTTTTACACTACTAATTAAATTCCGTGCACACATTAACATAAAAGGAATACAGCTACATAACCAAAGCAGACCTACAATTACCAGCCATCTTCAGTGAAAGCAAAAAAACCAGTTAGGCACCCTAGGCATTTGTGAAAACATATCAATGATATGATGGATATTGTCTAACTGAATTTGAATAGTTTGAGAAAAATCAGACAAAACAACACATTAGTCTTCTGCATCTGTGGATGTATTATTGCCCTTGTCTAGCTTGGATTAACGCATAGTCTACAGGCACAGACCTGATCATCTACATTTGCTCTCTAACAAAACTAAACTATGTTTTCTACCTTTATCTTGCATCTACCTACCATTTCATCATTTTATTTTTAAAAAAAGAATAATAATAATAATAAAGGGAGAAATGTGGGATTCACATACAAATCAAGTATAAAAATCAAATGAATATTCATATTTGACCTGATTATTTATAGTTCATAATGAGTGATCAAAACCAAGAGTTTTTGTGATGACTGCCCTTGTACTGTTCACCATGTAAGAACTTATTCACTATGTAAGAATTTGTTCACCATGTAAGAACTTGTTCATTATGCCTCAGAAGATTGGAGAATGATGAGAATTAGGCTGGGGGTGGATTAATGATTGTGCATTGAGCATTGAGTCCCCTATACAGAATTTTATTGTTGTTAACAACCACTTGATCAATAAATATGAGAGATGCCCTAAAAATAAAAAAAACAAAGAAAGAAAAAACACCTTCCTGGGAACTGTTCACATCCCATATGTTCTTTTAACAGTAGATAGTCTGTAGTCACAAGATTTTGGAGCGCTGCAACTTGCACTTCTCCTAATTCTTGGTTGAGTTCCGACAGTATAGATCCAGTCATATTTGTTGTTTTACTGTATGCACAGGCCAGCTTAGATATCTCCTTCTTCATTCCAATGGCAAGTCCAGGAACCGGTGGGATGAATGCAGCTACAACTGCAACAGCACTAGGATCTTTGTTGAAGTTTTTTGATGATCATCTTCTGGAATGACTCTTCCAGAGAGTGTTGATGTTGGAAGTTCTTCATATCGTATCATAATTCTTTTTCTGGTTAGCCAAATTATGCTTTGATCCTCTGTATAAACACAAACAAACCTTTTGCCCACACTTTGATATGCCCTTTATACCATTGTGAAGAACTTATTGGAGATCACCACAAAGGAACTGTTTTTTTTTAAGACAAAGGAATATTATCAGAAAAATGTATTTCCATAGTTGATCATCCAACACCCTTTAAATGATCAAAATTAAGGATATTTAAAGCATGCATTAATCATTGATTTACAGTTAGTTTTATCCTATCAGAGAGTAATCCCCCTTGTCATTCTTTTCTCTTTTTTTTGTTATCATTAATCTACAATTCCATGAAAAATATTACGTTTTCTAGGCTCTCCCCTATACCAGGTCCCCCCCACAAACCCCTTTACAGTCACTGTCCATCAGCATAGCAAAATGTTGTAGAATCACTACTTGTCTTCTCTGTGTTGTACAGCCTTCCCCTTTCTCCCACCCCCCCCATTATGCATGCTAATCATAATACCCCCTTTCTTCTTTCCCCACTTATCCCTCCCTACCCACCCATCCTCCCCAGTCCATTTCCCTTTGGTACCTGTTAGACCATTGTTGGGTTCTGTGATTCTGCTGCTGTTTTGTTCCTTCAGTTTTTCCATTGTCTTTATACTCCACATATGAGTGAAATCATTTGGTATTTCTCTTTCTCCGCTTGGCTTATTTCACTGAGCATAATGCCCTCTACCTCCATCCATGTTGCTGAAAATGGTAGGATTTGTTTTCTTCTTATGGCTGAGTGATATTCCATTGTGTATATGCACTACATCTTCTTTATCCATTCATCTACTGATGGACACTTAGGTTGCTTCCAGTTCTTGGCTATTGTAAATAGTGCTGCGATAAACATAGGGGTGCATCTGTCTTTTTCAAACTTGAGTGCAGCATTTTTAGGGTAAATTCGTAAGAGCGGAATTCCTGGGTCAAATGGTAGGTCTATTTTGAGCATTTTGAGGAACCTCCATACTGCTTTCCACAATGGTTGAAATAACTTACATTCCCAACAGCAGTGTAGGAGGGTTCCCCTTTCTCCACAACCTCACCAACATTTGTTGTTGTTTGTCTTTTGGATGGTAGCCATCCTTACTGGTGTGAGGTGGTAACTCATTGTGGTTTTAATTTGCATTTCTCTGACAATTAGCAATGTGGAGCATCTTTTCATGTGTCTGTTGACCATCTGTATTTCCTTTTTTGAGAATTGTCTGTTCAGTTCCTCTGCACATTTTTTAATTGGATTATTTGTTTTTTGTTTTTTGACGTGGGTGAGCTCTTTATATATTTTGGATATCAAGCCTTTATCAGATATGTCATTTACAAATATATGCTCCCATACTGTAGGGTACCTTTTTGTTCTATTGATGGTGTGATTTGCTGTACAGAAGCTTTTCAGCTTAATATAGTCCCACTTGTTCATACTTGCTGTTGTTTTCCTTGCCGGGGAGATATGTTCAAGAAGAGGTCACTCATGTTTATGTCTAAGAGATTTTTGCCTATGTTTTTTTCTAAGAGTTTTATGGTTTCATGACTTACATTCAGGTCTTTGATCCATTTTGAATTTACTTTTGTATATGCGGTTAGACAATGGTCCAGTTTCATTCTCCTACATGCAGCTGTCCAGTTTTGCCAGCACCATCTGTTGAAGTCACTGTCATTTCGCCATTGTAAGTCCATGGCTCCTTTATCAAATATTAATTGACCAGATATGTTTGGGTTAACGTCTGGAGTCTCTAATCTGTTCCACTGGTCTGTGGCTCTGTTCTTGTGCCAGTACCAAATTGTCTTGATTACTATGGCTTTGTAGTAGAGCTTGAAGTTGTGGAGTGAGATCCCCCCTACTTTATTCTTCTTTCTCAGGATTTCTTTGGCTATTCGGGGTCTTTGGTGTTTCCATATGAAGTTTTGAACTATTTGTTCCAGTTCTTTGAAGAATGTTGCTTGTAATTTGATAGGGATTGCATCAAATCTGTATATTGCTTTGGGCAGGATGGCCATTTTGACGATATTAATTCTTCCTAACCACGAGCATGGGACGAGTTTCTATTTGTTCGTGTGCCCTTTAATTTCTCTTAAGAGTGACTTGTAGTTTTCTGGGTATAGGTCTTTCACTTCTTTGTTTAGGTTTATTCCTAGGTATTTTATTCTTTTTGATGCAATTGTGAATGGAGTTGTTTTCCTGATTTCTCTTTCTATTGGTTCATTGTTAGTATATAGGAAAGCCACAGATTTCTGTGTGTTAATTTTGTATCCTGCAACTTTGCTGAATTCTGATATTAGTTCTAGTAGTTTTGAAGTGGAGATTTGGGGGTTTTTATGTACAATATCATGTCATCTGCAAATAGTGACCGTTTAACTTCTTCTTTACCAATCTGGATTCCATGTATTTCTTTGTTTTATTTGATTGCCGTCGCTAGGACCTCCAGTACTATGATAAATATCAGTGGGGAAAGTGGGCATCCCTATCTGGTTCCTGATCTCAGAGGAAAAGCTTTCAGCTTCTAGCTGTTCAGTATAATGTTGTCTGTGGATTTATCATATATGTCCTTTATTATGTTGAGGTTCTTGCCCTCTATTCCCATTTTGCTGAGACTTTTTTTCATGAATGGATGTTGAACTTTGTCAAATGATTTTTCAGCATCTATAGAGATGATCATGTGGTTTTTGTCTTTCTTTTTGTTGATGTGGTGGACGATGTTGATGGATTTTCGAATGCTGTACCATCCTTGCATCCCTGGGATGAATCCCACTTGGTCATGGTGTATGATCCTTTTGATGTATTTTTTAATTCGGTTTGCTAATATTTTATTGATTATTTTTGTATCTACATTCATCAGGGATATTGGTCTGCAATTTTCTTTTTTGGTGGGGTCTTTGCCTGGTTTTGGTATTATGGTGATGTTGGCTTCATAGAATGAGTTTGGGAGTACTTCTTCCTCTTCTATTTTTTGGAAAACTTTAAGGAGGATAGGTATTATGTCTTCTCTGTATGTCTGATAAAATTCCGAGGTAAATTCTTCCAGCCCAGGGGTTTTGTTCTTGGGTAGTTTATTGATTACCGTTTCAATTTCTCTGCTCATAATTGGTTTGTTTAACTTTTGTGTTTCTTCCTTGGTCAGTCTTGGAAGATTGTATTTTTTCTAGGAAGTTGTTCATTTCTTGTAGGTTTTACAGCTTGTTGGCATATAGGTTTTCATAGTAGTCTTTAATAATTCTTTGTATTTCTGTGGAGTCTGTCATGATTTTTCCATTCTCATTTCTGATTCTATTGATTTGTGATGATTCTCTTTTTCTCTTAATAAGTTTAGCTAGAAGCTTATCTATTTTGTTTATTTTCTCAAAGAACCAGCTCTTGGTTTTATTGATTTTTGCTATTTTTTTATTCTTCTCAATTTTGTTTATTTCTTCTCTGATCTTTATTATGTCCCTCCTTCTGCTGACTTTAGGCCTCATTTGTTCTTCTTTTTCCAATTTTGATAATTGAAATGTTAGACTATTCATTTGGGATTGTTCTTCATTCTTCAAGTGTGCCTGGATCGCTATATACTTGCCTCTTAAGACTGCTTTCACTGCGTCCCACAGAAGTTGGGTCTTTGTGTTATTTTTGTCATTTGTTTCCATATATTCCTTGATCTCTATTTTAATTTGTTCATTGATCCACTGATTATTTAGGAGCATGTAGTTAAGCCTCCATGTGTTTGTGAGCCTTTTTGTTTTCTTTGTAGAATTTATTTCTAGTTTTATACCGTTGTGGTCTGAAAAGTTGATTGGTAGAATTTCAATCTTTTGGAATTTTCTGAGGCTCTTTTTGTGGGCTTGTATGTGGTCTATTCTGGAGAATGTACCATGTGCACTTGAGAAGAATGTATATCCTGTTGCTTTTTTATGTAAGGTTCCGTAGATGTCTACAAGGTCCATCTGTTCTACTGTGTTGTTCAGTGCCTCCGTGTCCTTACTTATTTCTTGCCTGGTGGATCTATCCTTTGGGGTGAGTGGCGTGTTGATGTCTCCTAAAATGAATGCATTGCAGTCTATTTCCCCGTTTAGTTCTGTTAGTATTTGTTTCACATATGCTGGTGATCCTGTGTTGGTTGCATATATATTTAGAATGGTTATATCCTCTTGTTGGACTGAGCCCTTTATCATTATGTAGTGTCCTTCTTTATCTCTTGTTACTTTCTTTGTTTTGAAGTCTATTTTGTCTGATATTAGTACTGCAACCCCTGCTTTCTTCTCGCTGTTGTTTGCCTGAAATATATTTTTCCATCCCTTGATTTTTAGTCTGTACATGTCTTTGGGTTTGAGGTGAATTTCTTGTAAGGAGCATGTAGTTGGGTCTTGCTTTTTTATCCATCCTATTACTCTGTGTCTTTTCATTGGTGCATTAAGTCCATTTACATTTAGGGTGACTATTGAGAGATATGTACTTATTGCCATTGCAGGCTTTAAATTCGTGGTTACCAAAGGTTCAAGGTTAGCATCTTTAGTATCTTACTGCCTAACTTAGCTCACTTATTGAGTTGTTATATACACTGTCTGGAGATTCTTTTCTTTTCTCTCTTCTTATTCCTCCTCCTCCATTCTTCATATGTTGGGTGTTTTGTTCTGTGCTCTTTCTAGGAGTGCTCCCATCTAAAGCAGTAACTGTAAGATGCCCTGTAGAGGTGGTTTGTGGAAGGCAAATTCCGTCAGCTTTTGCTTGTCTGGGAATTGTTTAATCCCTCCTTCATATTTAAATGATAATCGTGCTGGATACAGTATCCTTGGTTCAAGGCCCTTCTGTTTCATTGCATTAAATATATATCATGCCATTCTCTTCTGGCCTGTAAGGTTTCTGTCGAGAAGTCTGATGATAGCCTGATGTGTTTTCCTTCATAGGTAACCTTTTTCTCTCTAGCTGCCTTTAAAACTCTTTCCTTGTCCTTGATCTTTGCCATTTTAATTATTATGTGTTTTGGTGTTGTCCTCCTTCGGTCCTTTTTTTGGGAGTTCTGTGTATTTCCGTGGTCTGTTCGATTATTTCCTCCCCCAGTTTGGGGAAGTTTTCAGCAATTATTTCTTCAAAGACACTTTCTATCCCTTTTTCTCTCTCTGCTTCGCTGGTACCCCTATAATATGGATATTGTCCCTTTTGGATTGGTCACACATTTCTTTTAATATTGTTTCATTCCTGGAGATCCTTTTATCTCTCTCTGCATCAGCTTCTATGCATTCCTGTTCTCTGGTTTCTATTCCATCAATGGCCTCTTGCATCTTATCCATTCTGCTTATAAATCCTTCCAGTGTTTGTTTCATTTCTGTAATCTCCTTCCTGGCATCTTTGATCTCCCTTCAGACTTCATCCCTTAGCTCTTGCATATTTCTCTGCATCTCCGTCAGCATGTTTATGATTTTTATTTTGAATTATTTTTCAGGAAGACTGTTTAGGTCTGTCTCCTTCTCTGATGTTGTCTCTGTGATCTTGGTTTGCCTGTAATTTTGCCTTTTCATGGTGATAGAAATAGTTTGCAGAGCTGGCACGAGTGACAGCTGGAAGAACTTCCCTTCTTGTTGGTTTGTGGCCTTCCTCTCCTGGGAGAACAGCAACCTCTAGTGGCTTGTGCTGGGCTGCTGTGCACAGACAGGGCTTGTGATTCCTGCCTGGCTGCTATGGAGTTTATCTCTGCTCTTGCTGTGCTCGTGGCCTATCTCTGGCCGCTGCTCCAAAATGGTAGAGCCGGGTTGGATGGGAAGCAGCCGGGAGGCTATTTATCTCCTTGAGGGGCCTCCGTGCTCCCTGCTGCCAAGGGTGTTAGAGTTCCCAGAGATCCCCAGTTTCCCTGCCTCTGGACTAAGTGTTCTGGGGCACTTCTGTCCGATTTTGGGGTCCCTGTCCCTTTAAGACTTCCAAAAATCACTTGCCAAAAAGAACAAAGAAAAAGAAAAAAAGTAAAAAAGAAAAAAAAAAAATCTGCTCGGGTTTCTTTGTCCTATGGCGCCGGTCTCAGGGACACACTCACCGTTCTTGCTGCCCTGTTTCCCTAGTATCCAGGACACCATGCACGCACTGTGTCAGCGCTCTGGTCCGGATGCCTGGGGTGGGTGTTCAGCAGTCCTGGGCTCCATCTCCCTCCCGGCTCTGACTCCTCTCCTCCCTCCAGGAGCTGGGGGGAGGGGCGCTCATGTCCCGCTGGGCTGGGACTTGTATCTTACCCCCTTCACGTGGTGCTGGGTTCTCGCAGGTGTGGATGTGGTCTGGATGTTGTCATTTTTCCTCTGGTCTCTATTCTAGGAAAAGTTTTCTATGTTATATTTTCTTAAATATATGTGGTTTTGGGAGGAGATTTCCGCTGCTCTACTCACACCGCCATCTTGGCTTCCCATCCCGGTAGGATAATAGTATCTTATTTGTGGTTCTAATTTGTATTTCTCTGATGATTAATGATGTTAATCATTTATCTATGTGATTATTTTCCAATCACAAATACTATTTTCTGGTGTTTTTCCAAATTGTTTGCCCATTTAAAAAATATTAATTTATCTTCTTGAGTTGTAAGAATTCTTTATTATGTATACTAGTAAAAATATTTACTGTTAGATTCAAGATGGTGGTGTGGGGGGTGAGACAGAGAAGTCCTCCCAAAACCACAAATAGTATGAAAATATAGTTCATTATATATACTACTAAAACAGCAGTAGGAATGAAGGCTGAACCAGATTGCATACAGATCTCACGAACAGAGCAGACCTCAGGAAACAGATCCAGCAGGACTCAGGCCCTTCCCTCACCCCAGCTCACTGGCAGGAGGAAGAGAAATGGAGTGGGGAGGAGGTGGAGGCCTGGGATTGCTGAACACCCGACCCTGGAGATCTTCTTTAGGAGGAGAAACCTGCCTTGTGTGTTGCTCTGGAGGATGGGCAGCTTGGACAGGTGGAGTCCTTCAGAGACTGACATTCTGGCTGTTTTTGGAGGAGGGGAACCCCTGCCTCTCTGGGACAAGGGAAATGTGGGCAGACTGAGAGGCTTCCTAGCAGCTAGAGGACTGCTGAGGGGCGGGGTTGGCACCGAGCTTGCTGTGCAGGAGAAGGGAGAGCTGGACAAGGTTGTCTGGGTGCACTCGGCCCAGCTGCTCGGGAACTTTGAGGAGCTTCAGGCGCTCCATTCCCCTGGCTGCCTGCTCAGCTCCAAGGTTCCCCACCATGACATGCAGCCTCCTGCGCCTCCCTCCTAGGCTGCCGGCACCGGCTTGCAAACCAGCAGTTACTGTGCTGGTGTCAGGCCAGCCAGAGGGAGGCCACGCCTGTTACGGCTAGAGACGCCGAGCACAGAGGCTTACACCTGGGTGCTCGGCCCACTGGCTCCGACACTGGAGACAGGCACCACACACAGGAATCAGGAAACAGATCTTTCCTCCCTAGAGGCACCAGCTCCATTTCCCTATGGCCCCCAACCTCACTTTAGGGGCTGGGCACCTCCAGAGACTGGAGCGCCTGGGCACTAGAGGGCACCACACAGAAATATTAAATGTCAAAAGAAACTTTTTCAGACCAAAATCTCACAAACTGCAGAAAAAGGGCCAAATGAAACTGAACTCACTAGTCTTTCTGAAAGAGAGTTCAAAATAAAAATCATAAACATGCTTACGGAGGTTCAGAAAAATATTCAAGAACTCAGGAACGAATTTAAGATGGAGATTCAATCATTAAGAAATTCCATATCTGAAATGAAACATACAATGCAGGGATTTAAAAGCAGATAAGATGTAGTAGAAGAGATTGTAAATGGAATAGAAATTAGAGAAACCCAAACAGAACAATATTCACATTATAGGGGTACCAGAAGAAGAAGAGAGAGAAAAAGGGATAGAAAGAGTCATGAGCAAGTAATTACTGAAAACTTCCTCAATCTGGGGAAGGAGATAGTCTCTCAAGCAATGGAGGTGCAGAGTTCTCCCAACACAAGGGACCCAATGAAGACAACATCAAGACATATAATAATTAAAATGGCAAAGATGAAGGATAAAGACAGACTTTTAAAACCAGCTAGAGAGAGGAAAAAGATCACATGCAAAGGAAAACCCATCAGGCTATCAGCAGATTTCTCAACAGAAAACTTACAGGGCAGAAGGGAGTGGCATGATATATTTAATGCAATGAAGCAGAATAGCCTTTAACAAAGAGTACTCTACCCGGCAAGATTATCACTTAAATTTGGAGGAGGGATTAAAGAATTTTGAGGAAAGCAAAAGAAGAGAGAATTTACCTCCCACAAACCACCTCTACAGTGCATTTTGGAGGGGCTTCTATAGATGCAAGTATTCCTAATGCTAAATAGATGTCACCCAAGGGACAAAGGGTACAGAATATGATTCATAGCATACAAAGAATAGAGGAGGAAGAAAAAAAGGAAAAAAAGAACGTTTAGGTTGTGCTTGTAATAGCATACGAAGTGAGTTTAATTAGACTGTTAGATAGTAATGGAATTACCCTTGAACTTTTGGTAACCACAAATCTAAAGCATGCAGTGGCAATAAGTGTATTCCCATTGATAATCACCCTAAATCCCTAAATGTAAATGGTCTGAATGCACCAAACAAAAGACATAGAGTCACTGAATGGATAAAAAAACAAGACCCATCTATATGCTGCCTACAAGAGACTCACTTCAAACCCAAAGACATACACAGACTGAAAGTAAAGGGATGGAAAAGATATTTCATGCAACTAATAGGGAGAAAAAAGCAGGAGTTGCAGTACTTGTATTAGACAAAATAGACTTCAAAACAAAGAAAGTAACAAGAGACAAAGAAGGACATTATATGATAAAAGAGTCAGTCCAACAAGAGAATATAACTATTATAAATATTTATGAACCCAACACAGGATTGGATCACCTACATATGTAAAACAAATACTAACAGAATTAAAGTGGGAAATAGAATGCAGTGCAATCATTTTAGGAGACTTCAAAAGAACACTCACTCCAAAGGACAGATCAACCAGACAGAAAATAGGTAAAGAGACAGAGGCACTGAACAATGTATTAGAACAGATGGACCTAACGGACATCTACAGAACACTTCATCCAAAAGCAACAGGATACCCATTCTTCTCAAGTGCACATGGAACTTGATGTATATTTTCAAGAATACATCATACACTAGGCCACAAGAAGAACCTCAGTAAATTCAAAAAGATTGAAATTAAACCAAAGAGCTTCTCATATCTCAAAGATATGAAACTAGAAATAAATTACACAAATAAAATGAAAAAGCCCACAAACACATGGAGGCTTAATAACATGCTCCTAAACAATCAATGGATCAGTGACCAAATAAAAACAGAGATCAAGCAATATATGGAGACAAATAACAACAATAACTCAACACCACAAAAATCTGTGGGACACAGTGAAGGCCATGTTAAGAGGGAAATATATTGCAATACAGGCCTACCTCAGGAAAGAAGAACAATCTCAAATAAACTGTTTAAACAGACAATTAATGAAACCTGAAAAGAAAGAACAAATGAGGCCCAAAGTCAGTAAAAGGAGGGACATAATAAAGATTAAAACAGAAATAAATAAAATCAAGAAGAATAAAACAATAGAAAAAAATCAATGCAAGCAGGAACTGGTTCTTTGAGAAAAAAAAATAGATAAACACCTAGCCAGACTTCTCAAGAAAAAAAGAGTCAAAACACATAAACAGAATCAGAAATGAGAAAGGAAAAATCACTATGGACACCACAAAAGTACAAAGAATTATGAGACAATACTATGAAAAATTATATGGTAACAAACTGGATAACCTAGAAGAAATGGACAACTTTCTAGAAAAATATAACCTTCCAAGGCTGACCCAGGAAGAAACAGAACATCTGAATAGAACAATTACCAGCAAAGAAATTGAATTGTTAATCAAAAAACTGCCTAAGAACATAACCCCTCAGATGTCTGGAGGAAGGGAGCCAAGATGGCGGCATGAGTAGAGCAGTGGAAATCTCCTCCCAAAACCACATATATCTATGAAAATATAACAAAGACAACTCTTCCTAGAATAAAGACCAGAGGACATAGGACAACATCCAGACCATATCCATACCTGTGAGAACCCAGTGCCTCGTAAAGGGGGTAAGATACAAGCCCTGGCCCAGTAGGATCCGAGTGCCCCTCCCCCCAGCTCCCGGCGGGAGAAGAGTAGGCAGAGTGGGAGGGAGAGGGAGCCCAGGAGAGCTGAACACCCAGCCCCAGCCATCCGGGCCAGAGAGCAGACACAGTGCATGCAAGGGGCCGTGGATACTAGGGAAACAGGGCAGCAAGAACAGTGAGTGGGTACCGGAGGCCTGGCACCGGAGGACATAAGAAAAGTGAGCGGCCATTTTTTTTTTGCTGTTTTGTTTGGGCGAGTGCTTTTTGGAAGTCTTAAAGGGATAGGGACCCCAATACTAAGGAAACAGGGCAGCAAGACTGGTGAGCAGATGCCTGAGGCTGGCGACAGAGAATAAAGAAAAAAGAGCAGCCATTATTTATTTATTTATTTATTTTCATAATTAAAAAAATTTTTTTTTTTTTTTGGTGGTCGTTGTTTTGTTTTGGCGGGTGCTTTTTGGAAGTCTTAAAGGGGAAGGGCGGGAAACTTAATCCAGAGGTAGGGAATCCAGAGATCTCTGGGCACCCTAATCCCCTAGGCTGCAGGGAGCAGGGACGCCCCTTACAGAGATAAATAGCCTCCAGCCGCAACCCCTCCAATGCGACTCCACCACTTTGGAACAGAGGCCCGAGCCAGGCCACGCCCACAGCAACAGTGGAGATAAACTCCATAGCAGCCGGTCAGTAAGCAGAAGCCCTGTCTGCACGCAGCTGCCCAGCACAAGCCACTAGAGGTCGCTGCTCTCCCAGGAGAGGAGGGCCACAAACCAACAAGAAGGGAAGTTCTTCCAGCCGTCACTCGTCCCAGCTCTGCAAACTTTTCCTATCAACATGAAAAGGCAAAGCTACAGGTGGACAAAGATCACAGAGACACCAGAGAAGGAGACATACCTAACCAGTCTTCCTGACAAAGAATTCAAAATAAGAATCATAAACATGCTGACAGAGATGCAGAGAAATATGCAAGAGAAATGGGATGAAGTCCGGAGGGAGATCACAGATGCCAGAAAGGAGATCGCAGAAATGAAACAAACTCTGGAAGGGTTTATAAGCAGAATGGATAGGATGCAAGAGGCCATTGATGGAATAGAAACCAGAGAACAGGAATGCATAGAAGCTGACATAGAGAGAGATAAAAGGATCTCCAGGAATGAAACAATGTTAAGAGAACTGTGTGACCAATCCAAAAGGAACAATATCCGTATTATAGGGGTTCCAGAAGAAGAAGAGAGAGGAAAAGGGATGGAAAGTATCTTAGAAGAAATAATTGCTGAAAACTTCCCCAAACTGGGGGAGGAAATAATCGAACAGACCACGGAAATACACAGAACCCCCAACAGAAAGGATCCAAAGAGGACAACACGAAGACACATAACAATTAAAATGGCAAAGACCAAGGACAAAGAAAGAGTTTTAAAGGAAGCTAGAGAGAAAAAGGTCACCTATAAAGGAAAACCCATCAGGCTATCATCAGACTTTTCAACAGAAACCCTACAGGCCAGAAGAGAATGGCATGATATATTTAATACAATGAAACAGAAGGGCCTTGAACCAAGGACACTATATCCAGCACGACTATCATTCAAATATGACGGTGGGATTAAACAATTCTCAGACAAACAAAAAGCAGAGGGAATTTGCTTCCCACAAACCACCTCTACAAAACATCTTACAGTTACTACTTTAGATGGGAGCACTCCTAGAATGAGCACAGAACAAAACACCCAACATATGAAGAATGGAGGAGGAAGAAGAAGAAGAGAGAAAAAAAGAATCTCCAGACAGTGTATATAACAGCTCAATAAGCGAGCTAAGTTAGGCACTAAGATACTAAAGAGGCTAACCTAGAACCTCTGGTAACCACGAATTTAAAGCCTGCAATGGCAATAAGTACATATCTTTCAATAGTCAGCCTAAATGTTAATGGACTGAATGCACCAATCAAAAGACACCGAGTAATAGAATGGATAAAAAAGCAAGACCCATCTATATGCTGCTTACAAAAAACTCACCTCAAACCCAAAGACATGTACAGACTAAAAGTCAAGGGATGGAAAAACATATTTCAGGCAAACAACAGCGAGAAGAAAGCAGGGGTTGCAGTACTAATATCAGACAAAATAGACTTCAAAACAAAGAAAGTAACAAGAGATAAAGAAGGACACTACATAATGATAAAGGGCTCAGTCCAACAAGAGGATATCACCATTCTAATCATATATCCACCCAACACAGGAGCACCAGCATATGTGAAACAAATACTAACAGATCGAAAGGGGAAAATAGACTGCAATGCATTCATTCTAGAATACTTCAACACACCACACACCCCAAAGGATAGATCCACCGGAAGAAAATAAGTAAGGACACAGAAGCACTGAACAACACAGTAGAGCAGATGGACCTAATAGACATCTATAGAACTATACATCCAAATGCAACAGGATACACATTCTTCTCCAGTGCACATGGAACATTCTCCAGAATAGACCACATACTAGGCCACAAAAAGAGCCTCAGTATATTCCAAAATATTGAAATCCTACCAACCAACATTTCAGACTACAAAGGAATAAAACTAGAAATAAATTGTAAAAAGAAAGCAAAAAGGTTCACAAACACATGGAGGCTTAACAACACGCTCCTCAATAATCAACGGATCAATGACCAAATCAAAATGGAGATCCAACAGTATATGGAAACAAACGACAACAACAACACTAAGCCCCAACTTCTGTGGGACACAGCCAAAACAGTCTTAAGAGGAAAGTATATAGCAATTCAAGCATATTTAAAAAAGGAAGAACAATCCCAAATGAATGGTCTAATGTCACAATTATTGAAATTGGAAAAAAGAAGAACAAATGAGGCCTGAGGTCAGCAGAAGGAGGGACATAATAAAGATCAGAGAAGAAATAAATAAAATTGAGAAGAATAAAACAATAGCCAAAATCAATGAAAGCAAGAGCTGGTTCATCAAAAAAATAAACAAAATAGAGAAGCCTCTAGCCAAACTTATTAAGAGGAAAAGAGAGTCAACACAAATCAACAGTATCAGAAGCGAGAAAGGAAAAATCATGACGGACCAGACAGAAATACAAAGAATTATTAGAGAATACTATGAAAACCTATATGCTAACAAGCTGGGAAACCTAGGAGAAATGGAAAACTTCCTAGAATAACACAACCTTCCAAGATTGACCCAGAAAGAAACAGAAAATCTAAACAGACCAATTACCAGCAACGAAACTGAAGCAGTAGTCAAAAAACTACCAAAGAACAAAACCCCCGGGCAAGAAGGATTTACCTCGAAATTTTATCAGACATACAGGGAAGACATAATACCCATTCTCCTTAAAGTTTTCCAAAAAATAGAGGAGGAGGGTATACTCCCAAACTCACTCTATGAAGCTAACATCACCCTAATACCAAAACCAGGCAAAGACCCCACCAAAAAAGAAAACTACAGAACAATATCCCTGATGAACGTAGATGAAAAAATACTCAACAAAATATTAGCAAACCAAATTCAAAAATGTATGATCAGAAGGATCATGCAACATGACCAAGTGAGATTCATCCCAGGGATGCAAGGATGGTACAACATTCGAAAGTCCATCAACATCATCCACCACATCAACAAAAAGAAAGACAAAAATCACATGATCATCTCCATAGATGCTGAAAAAGCATTTGACAAAGTTCAACATCCACTCATGATAAAAAGTCTCAGCAAAATGGGACTAGAGTGCAAGTACCTCAACATAATAAAGGCCATCTGTGATAAACCATCAGCCAACATTATATTGAACAGAGAGAAGCTGAAAGCATTTCCTCTGAGATTGGGAACTAGACAGGGATGCCCACGATCCCCACTGTTATTTTACATAGTACTGGATGTCCTAGCCACAGCAATCAGACAAAACAAAAAAATTCAAGGAATCCAGATTGGTAAAGAAGAAATTAAACTGTCACTATTTGCAGATGACATGATACTGTACATAAAAAACCCTAAGGACTCCACCCCAAAACTACTAGAACTGATATCAGAATACAGCAAAGTTACAGGATGACAAAATCAACACACAGAAATCTGTGGCTTTCCTATACACTAACAATGAACCAACAGAAAGAGAAATCAGGAAAACAACTCCATTCACAATTGCATAAAAAAAAATAAAATACCTAGGAATAAACCTAACCAAAGAAGTGAAAGACTTATACTCTGAAAACTGCAAGTCATTCCTAAGAGAAATTAAAGGGGACACTAACAGATGGAATCTCATCCCATGCTCATGGCTAGGAAGAATTAATATCTTCAAAATGGCCATCCTGACCAAAGCAATATACAGATTTGATGCAATCCCTATGAAACTACCAGCAACATTCTTCAATGAACTGGAACAAATAATTCAAAAATTCATATGGAACCACCAAAGACCCCGAATAGCCAAAGCAATCCTGAGAAAGAAGAATAAAGTAGGGGGGATCTCACTCCCCACCTTCAAGCTCTATTATAAAGCCATATTAATCAAGATGATTTGGTACTGGCACAAGAACAGAGCCACAGACCAATGGAACAGACTAGAGAATCCAGACATTAACCCAGACATATATGGTCAATTAATATATGATAAAGGAGCCATGGACATACAATGGCGAAATGTCAGTTTCTTCAAAAGATGGTGCTGGCAAAACTGGACAGCTACATGTAGGAGAATGAAGCTGGACCATTGTCTAACCACATATACAAAAGTAAACTCAAAATGGATCAAAGACCTGAATGTAAGTCACAAAACTATTAAACTCTTTGAAGAAAACATAGGCAAAAATCTCTTAGACATAAACATGAGTGACCTCTTCTTGAACATATCTCCCTGGGCAAGGAAAACAACAGCAAGTATGAACAAGTGGGACTATATTAAGCTGAAAAGCTTCTGTTTAGCAAAAGATATGATCAATAGAACAAAAAGGAACCCTACAGTATAGGAGAATATTTTTGAAAATGACACATCCGATAAAGGCTTGACGTCCAGAATATATAAAGAGCTCACACGCCTCAACAAACCTAAAACAAATAATCCAATTAAAAAATGGGCAGAGGAACTGAACAGACAGTTCTCCAAAAAAGAAATACAGATATCAACAGACACATGAAAAGATGCTACACATCGCTAATTATCAGAGAAATGCAAATTAAAACTACAATGAGGTATCACCTCACACCAGTAAGGATGGCTGCCATCCAAAAGACAAACAACAACAAATGTTGGCGAGGCTGTGGAGAAAGGGAACCCTCCTACACTGCTGGTGGGAATGTAAATTAGTTCACCCATTGTGGAAAGCAATGTGGAGATTTCTCAAAATGCTCAAAACAGACTTACCATTTGTCCCAGGAATTGCACTCCTAGGAATTTACCCTAAGAATGCAGCAATCAAGTTTGAGAAAGACCAATGCACCCCTATGTTTATCGTGGCACTATTTATAATAGCCAAGAATTGGAAGCAACCTAAATGTCCATCGATAGATGAATGGATGCAGAAGATGTGGTACATATACACAATGGAATACTACTCAGCCATCAGAAAAGGGAAAATCCTACCATTTTCAGCAATATGGATGGAGCTGGAAGGTGTTATGCTCAGTGAAACAAGCCAAGTGGAGAAAGAGAAATACCAAATGATTTCACTCATGTGTGGAATATAAGAACAAAGGAAAATGTGAAGGAACATAACTGCAGCAGAATCACAGAACTCAAGAATAGACTAACAGGTACCAAAGGGAAAGAGACTGGGGAGGATGGGTGGGTAGGGAGGAACAAAGGGGTGAAGAAGAAGGGGGGTATTAAGATTAGCATGCATGGGGGGTGGGAGAAAGGGGATGGGCTGTACAACACAGAGAAGGCAAGTAGTGATTCTATAACATTTTGCTATGCTGATGGACAGTGACTGTAAAGGGGTTTATAGGGGGGACCTGATATAGGGGAGAGCCTAGTAAACATAATATTCATCATCTAAGTGTAGATTAATGATACAAAAAAAAAGGCAGTTCCTGTGTGGTGACCTCCAATGAGTTCTACACAAGGTTATAAAGGGCATATAAAAGTGTAGGCAAAGGTCTGTTTGTGTTTATACAGAGAATCAATGACTAATTTGGCTACCCCAAAAATGAACTAAGATACTATATGAGAAAGAAATTCCAACATCAGCACTCTCTGGAAGACTAATGCCAGAAAGTGATCATCAAAAAACCCCAACAAATATCCACGCACTGGTACAGCTGTAGATGCACTCATCCCACCAGCTCCTGGACTTGCCATGGGAATGAAGAAGGAGGTATCTAAGCTCGCCTGTGCATACAGTAAAACAACAAATTTGACTGGATCTATACTGTTGGAACTCAACCAAGAATTAGGAAAAGTGCAAATTGTAGTGCTCCAAAATCTTACAACTATAGACGATTTACTGTTAAAAGAACAAATGAGATGTGAACAGTCCCCAGGGATGGGTTGTTTTAACTTGTCTGATTTCTCTCAGACTGTTCAAGTTCAGTTGGACAATATCCACCATATCATAGATAAGTTTTCACAAATGCCTAAGGTGCCTAACTGGTTTTCCTGGTTTCACTGGAGATGGCTGGTAATTACAGGTATGCTTTGGTTAATTAGTAGTTTAAAACCTGTACATGCTGAAGTTACTCTACAAGAAGATATGTCAAAGAAATAATCAATCTTCCCATGTTTTCTTCCGCCTGCTACTTCTATAGCTTTTCTTCTTCCTTCCTAATTACAACCCTTAAATAGAATTCATGCCTCATATCAAATTTACCGAGTATCATAATTCTTCCAAGTGGTAAAGATACCTCAAGACAAATGCTGGGCATAGAAGTCACAGGGAATAAATATGCAAAGAAGTAAAAAGCTAACCTTTTCAAACAATAAGGCTTCTCTCTCACTTACTAACTTTACATTTCCCTGTATGGCTCCGGAAGATGACTGGTTAGCCAGAGACGGGTAAGATTCCTCAAGGGAGGAACAACCTAAGACAGGCACAGTCGCAGGGGGGCCATCAGGTGAGAAAATGGGGATCTGCAGAGATGAGGCTTAGAACCTCCACCCTCCTGTTCTGAGAGAAATCTTCTGCATACGTGGATGTTTTATTGCCCTTGTCTAGCTTGGATTAACACATAGTCTACAGGCACACACCTGATCATCTACATTTGCTGTCTTACAACACTAAACTATGTTTTCTACCTTTACCTTGTATCTACCTACCACTTCAGCATTTTATTAAAATTAATAATAATAAAGAGAGAAATGTGGTATCCACATATAAATCAAGTATAAAAATCAAATGAATATTCATATTTTAACTGACTGTTTATAGTTCATAATTCATGAGCAAAACCAAAAGCTTCTGTGATGACTGCCCTTGTACTGTTCACCATGTAACTTATTCACTATGTAAGAATTTGTTCTCCATGTTAGAACTTGTTCGTTATGCATCAGAAGATTGGAGACCGACGAAAATTAGGCTTGGGGTGGATTAATGATTGTGCATTGAGCATTGACTCCCCTATACAGAATTTTATTGTTGTTAACAACCATTTGATCAATAAATATGAGAGTTGCCCTCACAAAATATATATGTATACATATATATACATATATATATATATATATATATATATAAACACACTTCCAATTGTAAAATAAATAAGTAACCGGGATGTAATGTAATATATAGCGTAAGGAATATAGTCAAAATATTGTAACAACTTGGTATGGTGATAGCTGGTACCTAGAATTATCATGTATATAAATGTTGAATCACTGTGTTGTACACCTGAAACTAAGGTAGTACTGTGTGTCAACTATCCTTCAATAAAAAATAATTATCCAGGAAAAAAAAAAATCAAATGAGTATTCATATTTGAACTGACTGTTTATAATTCGTAATGCATGAGCAAAACCAAAAGTTTCTGTGATGACTGCCCTTGTACTCTTCACCATGTAACTTATTCACTATGTAAGAATTTGTTCTCCATGTAAGAACTTGTTCGTTATGCTTCAGAAGATTGGAGACTGTTGAAAATTAGGCTTGGGGTGGATTAATGATTGTGCATTGAGCATTGACTCCCCTATACAGAATTTTATTGTCGTTAACAACCATTTGATCAATAAATATGAGAGATGCCCTCACAAAAAAAAAAAAATGTACCCACTTCCAATTGTAAAATAAATAAGTAACCGGGATGTAATGTATAGCATAAGGAATATAGTCAAAATATTATAAGAACTTGTTATGGTGATAGCTGGTACCTAGAATTATCATGTATATAAATGTTGAATCACTGTGTTGTACACCTGAAACTAATGTGATGCAATACTGTGTGTCAACTACCCTTCAATAAAAAATAATTATCTACAAAAAAATAAAAGAACATAACCCCTGGAACAGATTGTTATACTGCTCAATTTTATCAAACATTTAGTGAAGACCTAATACCCATCCTCCTTAAAGTTTTTCCAAATATGGAAGAGGTGGGAATACTCCCAAACTCATTCTATGAGGCAAACATCACTCTAATACCAAAACCAGGCAAAGACACAACAAGAAAAAGGAAATAGACCAATATCACTGATGAAAAAATATGCAAAAATACTCAACAAAATATTAGCAAACCGAATTCAAAAATACATCAAAAAGATCATCCATCATGATCAAGTGGGATTCATCCCAAGAATGCAAGGATGATACAACATTTGAAAATCCATCAACATCATCCACTACATCAACAAAAAGAAGGACAAAAACCACATGATCATCTCCACAGATGTTGAAAAAGCATCTGACAAAATTGAGCATCCATTCATGATAAAAACTCTCAACAAAATGGAGGGGAAGTACCTCAGCATTATAAAGGCCATATATGACAAACCCATAGCAAATATTATGCTTAACAGTGAGAAGCTGAAAGCTTTTTCTTTAAGATTGGGAACAAGACAGTGATGTGCACCCTCCCCACTTTTATTCAACAGAGTTCTGCAGGTCCTATCCACAGCAATCAGACAACACAAAGAAATAAAAGGCATCCAGATTGGCAAGGAAGAAGTAAAACTGTCCCTTTTGCAGATGCATAATATTGTACTTAAGAAGCCCTAAAGAATCTACCAAAAAATAACTACAACAAATAACTCAATTCAGGGAAGTTGCGGGATGCAAAATTGATACACAGAAATCTGTGGCATTCCTAAACACTAACGATGAACTAGCATAAAGAGAAATCAGGAAAACAATTCCATTCACAATTGCATCAAAAAGAATAAAATACCTTGGAATAAACCTAACCAAGGAAGTGAAAAACTTACACTCTGAAAACTACAAGACACTCATGAGAGAAATTAAAGAAAAACCCAATAAATGGAAACACACCCAGTGCTCATGGACAGGAAGAATTAATATTGTCAAAATGGCCATCATGCCTAAAGCAATCTATAGATTCAATGCAATTCCTATCAAAATACCTACAGCATTCTTCAATGAACTAGAGCAAATAGTTCTAAAATTCATATGGAGCCACAAAAGACCACGAATAGCCAAAGCAATCCTGAGAAGGAAGAAAAAAGCAGGCAGAATTATGCTCCCTGACCTCAGGCTCTACTACAAAGCCACAGTAGTCAAGAGAATTTGGTACTGGCACAAGAACAGACCCATAGACCAATGTAACAGACTAGAGAGCCCAGATATAAACCCAAGAATATATGGTCAATTAATATACATAAAGGAGCCATGTATATATAATGGGAAAATGACAGCTTCTTCAACAGCTGGTATTGGCAAAACTAGACAGCTACATGTAAGAGAACCAAAGTGGATTATTGTCGAACCCCATACACAAAAGTAAACTCAAAAGGGATCAAAGACCTGAATGTAAGTCATGAAACCATAAAATTCTTAGAAAAAAAGCATAGGCAAAAATCCCACACCACTTATAATGGCCAACGTCCAAAAGACAAACAACAGCAAATATTGGTGAGGATGTGGAGAAAGGGGAACCCTCCTATACTGCTGGTGGGAATGTAAATTAGTTCAACCATTGTGGAAAGCAGTATAGACATTCCTTAAAAAACTAAAAATAGAAATACCATTTGACCCAGGAATTTCACTTCTAGGAATTTACCCTAAGAATGCAGGAGCCCATTTTGAAAAAGACATGCACCCCTATGCTTATCACAGCACTATTTACAATAGCCAAGGAATAGAAGCAACCTAAGTGTGCATCAGTAGATGAATGGACAAAGAAGATGTGGTACATATACACAATGGAATATTATTTAGCCATAAGAAGAAAAAAAAATCCTACCATTTGCAACAACATGAATGGAGCTAGAGGGTATTATGATCAGTGAAATAAGCCACGCGGAAAAGGATAAGTATCAAATGATTTCACTCATCTGTGGAGTATGAGAACAAAGCAAAAACTGAAGGAACCAAACAGCAGCAGACTCACAGAACCCAAGAATGGACTAACAGTTACCAAAGGGAAAGGGACTAAGGAGGATGGATGGGAATGGAGGGATAAGGGGGGAAAAGGGACATTACGATTAGCACACATAATGTAGCAAGGGGATGGGAGGGGACACGGGAAAGGCTCTATAACACAGAGAAGACAAGTAATGATTCTATAGCATCTTACTACGCTGATGGACAGTGACTGTAATGGGGTATGTGGTAGGGACTTGATAATAGAGGAGTCTGGTAACCATAATGTTGTTTAAGTAATTGTACATTAATGATACCAAAAAAAATGTTTGCTGTTCATTTTTTCACAAACAGGTGGATGAATATTAAATTAAGTTTGAGGTGAATTATGGAAAAATAAAAATCCCATACATTCAACAGTTCTTTTGTGGCATAATTATATACCTTTTTTATTTTGATAATCACAATGGTTCTATGAGGAAAGTAGAATTGTGACAATTATCCTTACTTTCAGAATGAATTAACCAAGTCTCACGCAGGTAACAGAGCACTTGGAACTCGACCACCCAAGTTCAAATTGTTACTATTTACTAACTAAGGAACCTTGAGCAAGTTAATTGAGAACCTTTATCTGAAACTGAGTTTTCTCACTGCAAAATAATAGTGCTCAAATCCAAGAGTCACTGCAAGGTTAAACAATCTAATGTTTCTAAAATACTAAGTTCATAAAACTGTAATTAAAGCATATGAATGTCATAGGAGCTGTCCAAACAGATTGGCACACAGGATTAGAGGCAAAGATGACTATATTCAGTTGAGGATATCATAAAGATGGACTATGAGAGCCTCAAGCTTCTAGTTAATGGTTGTTTTTACCAACAGAAAGGGAAAACCATCTCAAAATCAAGTCAAAATAAAGAGAATTGTCAAAAAGTACAGAGAGAGATTCTAACATATCATTTGCACATCTCGATTCAGCCATTCGTGAATGTAGATCACCCCACATTATCAGTAAAAATCTACTACATGTTCGGCTTTGATTCCGCATTATTTGGGGAGCAGAAAGGCCATGAGAGGGCTATTCTGTGATGATGTGGTTGAGAAACAGGACACACACAAGAGTGATGTCGATGTGATCTTAAAATTAATCTGGTGAAAGCAATGTCTGATTAGCTCTTGACCAGATCTGATTTGTTTTTCCCTGGGCTCTTGACACCCCACCAAAAACGTAAATCAACTATTTAGTTAAATAGAATGTGTGCTTTGCACACCAGCACACACATGCATCCTTCCTGCTAGGCCTGTGGTTTCTCTGAGCCGCGTTGTGCTGTAAATCAATACTGTTGCCATTGCCTCAGAAAGAAAATCCTTCCTAATGTCCATATTCATTATGTCCATGGAGAGTTATATTGTTTTCTGACAGACTGAGTTATTTTGATCATCATCTGAAAGAATTTTGGTGTCGGAGATGAGAATGTAGGCATGCAGCCAGAGGAATGAGCAAAGACATCAAGAGACAAATGTGTAAGAAATGAAAAGCTTTCCATTTTAGCTGCCACATAGTAGATGAATAGTTAAGTGGCAAGAGTAAAAGATAAGCTGAGGAAAAGTTGTAGAGAGCCCCAGATGGCAGGCTGAGGAACTTTAACTTCCCTCCTTAAATAAAGGAGTCAGACAGCGTATTTGATCAAGGCAGTGCCCTCTTCAGAGCTGTGAGCCAGAGCAGAATAGCTTAATGGAGAGAAACAGACAATAAGACCACATAGAAGGCTCTGACAATAGTCTAAACAGTAAATAAGAAAAGCTTGACTCAGATTCATAGCAGGAGGAATCAGAGAAAGTCATCTTGGGGGATGGAACTGTAAATCTTGCATGTTACTGGTTTTGGAGGGTAAAGGAAGAATCAGAGGTGACTCCTGGGTTTGGACCAAGTCTGACTTAGAGTATGTCTTGCTGCCATTCAGAGCAAGGACCTGCAGACAGAGGAAGAAACAGACAGTTTTTTGAAAGACAGGTTGAGGAGTGATGATAACTTAATTGGGGATGATAACTTAATCTTGAGGCTAGGATATAGGAAGGTTACCCAAGTAGCAGGCAACTGAAAACAAGTATCTGGACCAATAGAGGGAGGCAAGGAGCAGAAATGGAAATTTTAGAACTATTTGCATGGAGGGATTTTAAAAACAAATGAAAGTTCTCCTGTAGCATAAGAGTCAGCTGCCCACAGACAAAATTTGTCCTGCCACCTGTTTATTACCATTATTAAAATTTTTATTTTCAAATAATTGTCGATTCACATGAAGTTGTAAAAAATAATAGACATCCCATGTAACCTTTACCTAGTTTGTTGCAATAGGAATATCTGTAGAGAACTCCAGTACAATATCATAACCAAAATATTGACACAATAACAGTATACCAATCTTATTCAGATTTCCCCAGTTTTCCTTGTATTCATTTGCACTTGTGTGCACATGTATTTAGTTCAGTACAATTTTACTACATGTTTAGGTTTATCTACCATCTCAAGGTACAGAATAGATCCATCACCACAAGGACCTCTTGTGTTGCCCTTTTATACCCACACTCATCTCTCTCCTTCCCTGTCCCAACCCCTGACAACCACTTATGTGTTATCTGTTTCTGTAATTTTTTATTTCAAGAAGGGTGCATAAATGGAGCTCTAGCTGTATGTAACCTTCTGGGATTAGCCTTTTTTACTCAATATTATTCCCTGAAGATTTGTCCAAGCTGTGTGTATAACAAGTTCATCTCTTTTTAATGGTGAATGGTATGACATGGATGGATCTACCACAATTTGTTTAACCACTCACCTGTTGAAGGACATCTGGGTTGTTTTTGGCTTTTGATTATAATTAAGGCTGTTATGAACATTCATGTACAGATTTTTATGTGAATATAAGTTTTCATTTATCTGGGATAAGTGCCCAAAAGAACAGTTCTTGGGTAATATGGTAATTGCATGTTTAATTTTATAAGAAACTACCAAACTGTTTTATAGAGTAGCTGTACCATTTACATTCCTAACAGCAATGTATGGGTGATCCCCCACCACCTCTTTTCGTAAATAAAGTTTCATTGGACCATAATGGCCCTCATTTGTTTACATGCATGTCTATAGTTCTCACACTACAATGGCAGGGTTGAAGAGCTGTGACAGAAGCCATATGGTTCACAATGACTAAAATATTTACTATTGGACCCTTTACAGAAAAAATATTTCTGACCTCTTCTCGAGGGATTAGTGTCTGTCTTGCTAAGAAAGTAGACCAGGACTCAGAACACTTAGTGTTTTGAAGGCCCTCTCTTGGTTACTTAGAGCAGCAGGGTAAAGTACAGAGGATGAATGTAGTTAGCCTAGAATAGCAGAATAAACCATAAAGGAATGAGTTTCAAGCAAGATGATCCAAGGGGAGAAATGGATATTTCTGACCAGGAATATGGCCTTAATAGCACCCATTTTCCATATATGTGAGCCTATTCACACATCTGTGGGATGTTTACCAGGGCCAGATTGGCTGATCAGTCATGGGACTGCCAGCAGAGTGTAGGCATTGGGGGGGGGGGGGTTGGGGGAGAAACACCCATTCTCTCCTCTCCTCCCTTCCTGGTTTGTAATTGGTCAGGTGTCTGCCAGTTACCAGGAACCCGCCCACTAAGTTCCTCTCAGTGTGAGGGGCAGGGGGAGGAGACAGTGCCCAGTGAGAGGGAGTTTCCAGCAGTGTGGGAGAGAGAGCTGGGCAGCCATGGTCCAGAGCTGTGAGAATGGGAAGGGAGCCGAGAGAGCCACCTGTGAAAGCAAGGAGAGAGGAAATACTGAGTCATGAGAATAAACCCCTTTAATTCCCTACTTCTTGCCCTTGCCTTTATTCCATCTCAGCGAATTCATAACAAACTTGTCTTGGGTGGGGAACCCCCCTCCCAGAGTTGCACATGGCTACTGAAAGCAAAGGGGGTTCATGCCCTTGTCTTGTGTTGGATAGATTGCTCTGAAAAGCATGTCCATAGGATTGGCAAATCCATAATTGAATGGGAGAACTGGATGGAGGGGATACCTGGAAAGACCTGAGCCAACAACCTATAAGGGGAAGAAGTCACTGATGAAGTGCTATAAACACAGAGAAGGTAGGAGACAGTAAAGTTACCAGCTGGGCTAAGGGGAATTACCATATGTCTTCAGTTTTAATGTCAGCAGGTATAAGAAGCACAGTTATTTAAATAGCAAGATTTCAAGGAGAAAAAGTGCTTGAAATTTTCAAAAATCAATTGTAAATTGCACCCAACTGAAACATTTGAAAAATGTGTCTATGAATGGAAGCAATGTAAGTATATA
Source organism: Manis pentadactyla (assembly GCF_030020395.1). Classification (NCBI taxonomy): domain Eukaryota; kingdom Metazoa; phylum Chordata; class Mammalia; order Pholidota; family Manidae; genus Manis; species Manis pentadactyla. The sequence continues at coordinate 95,576,769 of NC_080029.1, read as the reverse complement.
GAGGAGTAGAGTAGAGTATTATGGCTAGAGAGGTATAATGGCCACTATCACATGATATCAAAGTCCTAGAAGATGACTTAAAGGATAGTCTGGAAAAGAAGATTTGGAACAGCTGCTGAAATCATAAGAAATTTGATATTATTTCCAATCTTATCAATCACTTCCCCAGATTACATTTCTAGGAAGTTCCAGTTAGTTTCTTTCATATTGGGTCATTGTTTCCCTTAATATTTTCCTAAAATTATCTACCATTTTACAGATGTGTAAATCAGCCAATGCTTCAGGAGATCTGCCCAAAGTTAAAAGACAGGGATGTGGCAGAACTGAAACATAAATTGTGAAAGCAAGCACAGTTGCCTGCTAGAATTCCCTAGGACTACATGCAAAAAAGCCTAGGATGAAGAGTGTGTCATATAGATAACATGAATTTCACCCCACTTACTTTTATGATAAAAGTCCTTCATTTGAATGGCTTAGTAGAAGCAGCAAAGAACCAAAATTAAGAACATTAATGCCTCCCACTCTATCCCCTCCCTCCATGTTTCAGGGGAATATACAGGAATATAGAAGTCACTATCATCAGGGAAAAGCTAGGATTTAGGAGGCCAGGTGAGGTGGTATGAGTGAAAGAGAAAGAACCTACAGACACAGGGAATCTTCCCTATCACACAGGGCCTGCTAGGGTACATTGCCAGGGGCCAGGTAGGGAACAGACATGAGCAGAGAGGTCCTTGAGAACACTAAGCCACTCCAGATCCCACACCCCCAACTCTCCTTCATCTTCTGCTCTTTTATACTGTATCAAGATGCGATTCCATCAAGGTTCTGCTTCAAGCTACTCCAATCTTAGCTTTGCAGCCACGGGGTCTCTAAAAGCTCGTACTACTTTACTATTCTTGCTGGACCACATCAACTTGCCAATAAGCGCTGATGTCAGGTAACCTGGATACGTGTTGAAAAATATCTTATTTAATTTCCATACTCTGCAGCATTAAAACAGAACAATAGCATTATGTTCTTTTCATCCATCACTGTCTTATCTAGAATCTTCTTTCAATTCACTGTTATTTTGGGGAAAATCCTATGTTGTTTTGTTATTTTGTTTATGCTTTTGCTACACCCACAACCTGATTTCTTTACAAGCCTCTAACAATTTCTCTTAGACCCTCAGCTCATGGTTTGTGTAACCTGTATGATTACATCAAATGGCCCAGGAGACACAAAGGACTAGAGAACAGAGTAGAACAATAATCTGTAGATGATTAAATGGGGTACTTAAGAGCTAGCATGGCAACTGAAAGCTCTCCAAAGGGCTTATGGGTTCACCTAGGATGAGCTCAGATAAATTTGGCACATGGCCAAATACTAAGAACTGAGCAGGCATTTTGGTTGCTTTTCCTCCCTCTAATTCATTAAGTAGATTTCAAAACACATGTGAATGATTAATTCAGTCTCAAGAGCCTGGCTGTGATCTAATTCACTGAGGCTGTCTGCAAGACAAAAGAAAACAAAATCAGAGGGATTTGGATATTTTAGCAAGGCTAAAAAAAAATGACACATTTGTTTGATTTATCCCTCTGTTTTCCTGCTTAGTAATGTCTGTACTACTTAAAAGGATCATCAAATACCTTGGAGATGAAAAGAAAATTATGGCAACAGTATAATGGTGGTAGATTCTTAAACTGTTTATTTTTACTTTCACTGAAATTGCTAACTGTTTTTTGGGGGTATTATTAAGACCCCCCCTTTTAGTCTTTACTACTTAATTTTCACTGATTGATAGGTATAGTAATCCTAATTCTAGTATTAAGTAAAGACATGAAGGTAAAGGGGCACATATGTCCCCTGGAAAAAGGGTTTATATAAAATCAGCTAATGTTTTTATTTTTATTTTTCTTCCTTCCTTTCTTTTCTTCTTCCTTCCTTCGTCACATTTTTTTGTGTGTAGTCAGAGAGACGATTCTAAGAATTTTCTAAAATGAATTTGTGCTGTCATTTCTCAATGGTGAGCCTACCTTTAAACTCCTGAATATGGAGCTGTTAAGAGACATATTTTGAACTGGGAGGACATAAGCAAAAGAAAGGACTGAGTGACTGTAGCTCTGGGGTTGGGGGAGGGAATATGTTCCCACCCCAGGGCAAATAACCTTTGACGCCAAGTCAAAGGGAGAAACAAAGTGGGAGAAACTCATTTATTGCCTACAAGCAGTTGTCTACTCCTGTTTGCCTGTGTCTCTCATGACCTGGCTGCAAAAGACCCCACCACACCTCTCCAGTCCACATATGCCCTCACTCCCCCTTGTAATCACTTATTGATATAGAGATGGACTACTTCTCTCCACCCCTTGGAAACACCTATTGATACAATCTTTACCCTGGCATTAAAGCCAGGCTAGAAATTCTGGAAATATTGCAATTTTACCCACAGCAATCCAGTACTAAACTTCACCTAATGTATTATGAAAACAGTTAAGAGGATGAAACTATTAGTTAAGAACCAATAAGTAAATGATACTTGCTGATCGTTATTAAAAAAGCAATTTTTAGATGCAAAAGGGAAATAGTTAGACTATGTAGAAGTTTCAGTAGTATGGTGTACTTAAAGTTTCTCAGAATATATTACCTACATTTTTCTGGCTTATAAATAATTTAATTTTGATTACTTAAAATTTGCTAGGTAAATTGAATCGGCTACACAAATTCATTAAATATTTGAAATATGTTACTGATATTTCCTGCTTTACCAGTTTGAGGAATAAAATATAAAAGCATCTTGTCACATTGAAATTAGCATGATTTGGAGCCCCAATCCCCTATTTTGGGCTTCTTAATAGACCTTTAGGGTATTTATAAGGTCCTGAGAAAGAGTCACATGGCTAACCTTCAGCTCCCTGCCCAGAGAGCAGGAACTGGATAAGCCTTGATGAAGCTATTTTCAAAACAAAAGAATGACACTTTCATGGTTTTTCTTGAATTTCCTGTGGGCTATTGGCATTTTGTATTAAATGCTACCTTAGCATTAGCACTGTAAACATCCCCACAAGACACAGGAGCATTCAGCTTGTGGTCACAAAGATAGTGTTTAAGTCCATCCATGTTTCTGCCAACATCAAACATTTCTACATTTAAAAAACTACAAACACTACATTAGTATCTTACCAACATAGGCATATCCTACATACAAATAGGAAAATGTTTAAGGATTCAGTATAATTTGTAGAGTAGAAAATACAGGCTGTTGCATACGTTTTCTAGGGAAAGAAAGGCTCCAAAGCAAAATCCTTAGGTGATGTCCTTCCTGCAAATGAGGATACATACCCAAGCAGCACTCACAACAGGCCTGAATATAAAATGTATACTAAAAGTAGGGAAAGCTCACAGTGACATGAGCAGTGGTATCTGTGTAGGTCTTGAATTGGCCATTGCATTCTATAGAAGCACACAGAAAGCTAGCATGATTGAGTATCACATTCCAGGTAGTGGATACCCACTTTTTGGTTGTGTGACTTCTAAATTGTATGATTAGGAAGCAGTAGTCACTCCTCTAATGTGATCCAGGTAAGAGTTGTAAGCCCTGAAATTTGAGTCATATGACTTGGCAATATAACTTTGCCAATGACTTTAGAAAATGGCTTTGCCATGTGACTGGCAAGCTAGTAGTAATATGTCACCATGTCAGCACTAGCCCTGCCCTGGCATAATGTGGAAGCCAGTTTGAGATCTTGATTGTAAGTATATTTGTTGACCAGGAATCTTGTACCAAGTTTCTATTGATCTTTGAAGGCATTCAACTCATTTTCTGAAGAGCCATCTCTCAGGCCATCTTAGACAAGTTATTTCTTAATACTTAGTCTACCTCCCAAAGATAGCCTCCAACTATAAGGCATGCTTCATTATGTCAACAAAAGGTCCCATCTCAATTTGTACTCATTTTTAGTGAGAAGTAGTGAAATTCACTGATTTCATTATGGGATAGTCTGAAAGATGGTCGATAGTAACCAGATGACTAATCCCACGGTGCAGATCGTGTTCACCCAGAGAAGACAAGGTATTGCCATTTGTAAGAATAACGTAGGAGAAATACATTGTCAAGGCCAGAGAGAGTAAGAAGGCTGGTATCATTGGCTGTGGCTCAAAGGCTTAACAAAGGTCAACCAGGGCTTCTGAGCCGTTTCTGTGACTGAGGAACCTGTCATACTCAAGGGAGGCATACCTGGATTGTATACCTTGTTTATCCATTGCTAAGGAGCCATTACTGGGTGCCATTTTCACTGGCCTATACTGGTGGTATATTTTGATAGAGTTGAACAAGAGGGTGAGATGCCTGGTGGCAGGGTAGTTGCATTAGCAGACACTTAAATGGCTGCCATCTCTCCCCTTATCACTGGAAGGCAAGTCCGTTATCATGACTCATTAGCTGAGGAAGCTCATCATTGTGGGAGAAGTACAATGTTGTGATTTCTAGCATTGCATCACTAAACTGAATAGGAAACAGAGTTGTCCATCCAGTAAATGAATTGTATGGGGTCAATTCAATTGGAAAGCCGGTGTCTCTGCATCAACCCATAAGTCACTTGATACCTAAATTGTCAGCAAGTGGTCAGCTAGTAAACCTCTCAGTTTCTGAGAGCCCTCTTTATCCCTGTCTTATAGGTGGTCTTTACACTTTCCTAGTATCTTTTCTATATTATATCATCTAGTCAGTCGTTCAGTAAATATCTGATTGGTTCATATCCATTGTGTGTGTGTGTGTGTGTGTGTGTGTGTTCACCTTTGTTGTCTGTGTGATTGTGTGTGTGTGTGTGTATGCACATATGTGAATGTATGTGGTTTACCAGGGGGTGTGGTTCAATAGTCCCTTTAGTGTAGCTCACTCCTTTCTGAGTGACTGATTCTCTATATTCCTCATTAACAACCTAGGAATTCAATACAAGTTTTCTTGTTCCCTGTAAACCTGTCATTTCTCATGACTTCACAGATTAATTCCTATGAGCATCGAGTAACTACCTATCCCAGTAACCACCCCTGCTACCCCTAATACTTATATTTTCTGCAAGGTCGTACTTTGATCTCTAATCCTTTCATTTATATTAGAAGTGCATGGTGAGTCCTTGGTCAGATGTTCAGTACCAACTGTCCTAGAAACAAGGGCAAATAGCCATGAGGCATTCCTTCAAAGCCTGTTACAGCACTGACATTGGGTGAAATCCAAGGAGACAAGAGAAGTAGCGAGTATGAGGTATTACTGTCTTTTACATGCTAGGGCTGAGCACAGAGATCTAACAAGATTGAGCGTCATACTCTGTACAGGAGGCCCTAACACTTGGGCTGTGGAGCTTTTAAGTTTTATGACAAAAAGTGCCAGCCCATACTGGAGTGATGAGGATCCAGGATACAATAATCATATAGCCTATAGGGTAAGTCATGTCTTTGACCATATTGCGCCAGCTCCACTTTCATGGCTAAGGGTGAGAACCAACCCCTCCTTGGATATGATCAAGGGATGGATATCAAGCCTTGTTTCAGTTGTATGACATGGCAAGCTAACAGCACAATCCAACACATCAGAAGCACCAGTCTTATTTTCAGTATTGTCAGAGGTGGACCAAGGTCCCGATCACCATTGATTGCCATAACCACTGAGCTATACCCAGTTTTTGTAGATCTTGAATAGACCAGCTTGCAAGAGATCATTCTTGAACAAGTTAACCCATATGTCTAAGAAATTTTAAGGCAGAAATTGCAATTGTCTACAGAGAATCAACCAAGTCACCTAAATGAATGAAGCGGAATGCAGAAAGTGATGGCAAGTACTTTGATGAACTAACTAGACAGGAACCACCCAAAGGAGGAAGTCATTGCCCAGCAACAAGCACTGTTGCCCTGTGAGAATGTGGACATCTTGCACATTCTTCCTTTTATCAATAAAACAAGAAAAATGGCAAATATGGAGTTTGATATGAAGTGTGATCATTTTTACAACTAAACTGCTCTTTAGACTGTCCTGAATTCTTGTATCCCTAGTTTGCAACTTCTTATAACATATAGCTTTTTATGAAGTTCCAAAGCACCTAAACAAGGAGAAAAAAGTAAGGAGAATGTAAGTCACGGTTTGTTTCAACTCCTTCAGACCTGCGTCCCTTAAGGTAATACTCAAGAAAACACTCTGATTCTTCTTGAGTAGCCCCTTTTTAAGCCTAATCAGCATCTATAAAGCCTGTAAATCTGTCTGTTTCTTTAAAGAATGGCTTTACATCTGCTTGAAAGACTGAGTACATTTTACTGCTGCCAAGATTCCCTATGATATTTCGAAGATATTATTTGCTGCCTTCTTGTTGCTTTTGCAGGTTTTTTAATGCTACCATAAACATAAACGTGGGACAAAAGAACTTGTTAGATCAAGTTCAGCCCTCTGCAGCTAAATCTGGAGTCTGATTTCAAAATACCATAAATAATGTCATTTCATCCATGAGATGGAAGCAGGGGGTGTGGTGGTAGGTGTGCTAGAGTGGCAGCTCAATGTTTTCTCATCAGTTCATCAATTTCCTGTGGGTTATCTCAGGGATAAAGTAGAAGAAGAATGGTTTCAGGGAAGAACTAAGTCTCAAAATTTAACTAGGGGTTTTTGAAGTGTGCAGTTCCTTGCCCAATCATCAATAATATTTTTTATTTTTATTTTTAATTATGCTGCATCAAAGAGAACACAAGTTAGAAATAGACACAAAGAAACAAAAAAGTGCAAGTTCCTTTAAAGAAAGCATGTAGTGGAAAAATGAGTAAAATCAGATGGAAATAGAAATTCAGGGATCATTACCTTGAGGCAGGAAGTATTATGAATTCAGGGATCATTACCCTGAAGTGAGGAACAAGAGGAAGAGAGAGTTAAGAAAAAGAAAATATACATCAAACTTAAAATCTTCTGTAGAGCAAAGGAAACCATGAACAATACAAAAAGGCAACATGTTATATGGGAGAATATATTCGTACATGATATATCCAATAAGGGGTTAACATCCAAAATATATAAAGTACTCATACAACTCAACACCAAAAAACAACCATTTAAAAAATGGGCAGAGGACCTGAATAGACATTTTTCTGAAGAAGATATATAGATGGCCAAGAAGTACATAAAAGGTGCTCCATATCACTAATCATCAAGGAAATGCAAATCAAAACCACAATGAGGTATTACCTCAGTCCAGTCAAAATGACCACCATCCAAAAGACAAGAAACAACAGGTGTTGGCAAGGATGTGGAGAAAGGGAACCCTCCTACACTCAGTAGGAATATAAATTGTTGCAGCCACTGTAGAAAACATTATGGAGGTTCCTCAAAAAATTAAAAGTAGAAATACTATATGACCTAGTAATTCAACCTCTAGGAATTTAACTGAAGAAAACAAAATCTCTGATTTAAAAAGATAAATGCACCCTTATGCTTATTGTCATTATTTGCAATAGCCAAGATATAGAAGCAACCAAAGTGTTTGTCAATAGGTGAATGGATAAAAAAGATGTGGCACACATACTTGATGGAATATAATTTAGCTATAAAAAAGAAAGAAATCCTGCCATTTGTGACAACATGATTGGACTTAGAGGGTATTTTGCTAAGTGAAATAAGCCAACCAGAACAAAACAAATACTATATGATTTCACTTATATATGGAATCTAAAAATAAAACAAAACAAAATGAACAAAACAACAATAGACTCATATACTGAGAAGTACTTGACCGGTGGTTACATGGGGATGGGTTGGGGTGGGGTGTGAAATAGGTGAAGGGGATAAAGAGACACAAAATCTCAATCATAAAAGAAATTAGTCATGGAAATGAAAGCACAGAATAGAGAATATAGTCAATAGTTCTGTAATATCTTCCTATGTTGATAGTAACTGCACTAGTGGGGGTGAGGATTTAATAATGTATGTAACTGTCAAATCACAATGTTGTATACTTAAAACCAACATAATTTGTATATCAACTATACTTCTATAAAATATATCAAAAATAAGAAAAAAATAAAAGTTTTATTCCTTAAAAAAAAGAAAATGTGATATTGTCTATACTAAGATGCTAACAAACTGGTCAGTCAAAAATGTGGCCCACGCATCTGTAGGGTTATAAAAAGCATCTATATTAGAGATGAGAGAAGGATTCTGAGGGACGGAGTTATATTGGAAATTATGGTCTTCTCTTCCTAGGCTCTCAATGTACCAGTCTTATCAGGTGGAGGTAAATTATTTAATTGTTCAACTCATTGATAAAAGTTCTTGCGGTCTTCTAAGTTCCCAACACAATGCCTGGTACTCAAAATTAGAAACAAAAGAAAAACAACAAGCAAACAAAAGTATATGGTTCGCTATCTGTCTCCAAGGAGTTCTCAAGCTTCTTGTATGTAGTGGTCTCATTTTCTTACATGATAAAATGAATTAGTAGAAATCACAAGTGCAAGACAGGAAATGGTCTGCTATGGCTTTTACATTAATTTGACATTACTGTGTTTATGAATCTTGTCAGCTCTAATGAGATGTATTTGTATGGTGATGGTGCTAGTGACAGTGGTGGTTTGGTAAAAGAACATTTAAATTAGGTAAATTGAAAAGATCATAGAAAAGGAAATTTGTGGGTTTGTGTTGTGACTTTTGGTCTGAGAGAGTACATTTTCTCAAATTAGTTCGTTCCATCCAAAAACTATGGAAACAGATGAGAAGCTGCTCTTGCATAAGCATGGAGCCAGCCTGAAGTAAAAGATAGATTAATTGTGTGAATAAGCAGTTTGTTCATAAAACTGGAATACATGAAGGTCCCAGTGACCAGGGTTCTCAGGGAGAGGAGAAGTAGAAGGCAGTGTGAACTGGGTGAACAGTGACCTTGTGATCTCGAGACCCTGAGAGACATATAAGGTGGCCTGAGCTCTGTCCTGAGGGGCTGACAGGCCTCAGGCCTGGACAGCAGTTGGCCCATCATCTTGAGTGTGGGCTATCTGTCTCTTAAACCTCTCCTTCTTTTCCGCACTTCTTTGCAGGTCTCTGTACAGTAACAAAAAGTGCATTTACTCATGGACCTTCTTCAGAGGAGCATTTTTACCCAACATCTCCTTCAAGAGCCCCCATGACTTTTGCATTTGTGTTTCTCTGTTGCACTGAATTATGAAGTAACACAAGTTTCAGCAAAATTATAATTTGTTAAAATCATAATTTAGGGTAATTGGACTGGCTTGACACTCCTGCTTCTCTCCTCCCACTCAGCCTTAATGTGCCATCTCACACACCTTTTAAAAAGTCACACAAAAAGTTTGCTAAGCAGATCCCTAGTGCCAAAATATTAAGGAAGGATGCTTTCCCTAATTAAGAGGAGAAAATTGTTTTAAACACTTTAGCACAAACATTAATATCCTATCACTGCAAATATTAGCTCATATTGAAAGGAAAATACGAAAAGATGCTTTTGAGCTGGAGACTGGTAAACTCCCAAAACAGACTGACCAGAGAGACAGGATTCATCCAGGCCCAGACAGCAGTTGGCCCAGTCTCCTTTCCTCGTAATCCAGAACTCTGTTTTTGACATCTCTTAGCAAGCAGATGGCACTGACATGCAGATGTGTTAATGCATTGCTCAAATCTTAAGCAAAGCACCTAGGGTTCCTTTTTTTTTTTTTTTTTTTACCTTCTATTTCCCTGTATCCCAGATGGGCTCATCCATACATTCTTCCATTGAACTAGTCATAGCCTATTTATGTCAGGTGAGTTGAGTGAGTGGGTGGGTGTGGGTGTATGTGTGCACTTAAACTTCCCATGACACCATACATACAGTGCTTGGTGGCAAGGTCGCCTGCTCAACCCTGTCCAGTTGACCAGCCGTAGTGAAGCACAGCCCCAGTGTTTAGAGCATGGGAGGCCAGAGCCAGGCTTCAGTTCTCTGGGTTTGAAACTTGGCTCCACTGGTTGCCAGGTTTGTTTTTTTTTTTTTTTTTTTGTAGATAATTACTTTTTATTGAAGGGTAGTTGACACACAGTATTACATTAGTTTCAGGTGTACAACACAGTGATTCAACATTTATATACATGATAATTCTAGGTACCAGCTATCACCGTACCAAGTTCTTACAATATTCTGACTATATTCCTTATGCTATACATTACATCCCGGTTACTTATTTATTTTACAATTGGAAGTGTGTACTTTTTTTTTTTTTTGTGAGGGCATCTCTCATATTTATTGATCAAATGGTTGTTAACAACAATAAAATTCTGTATAGGGGAGTCAATGCTCCACGCACAATCATTAATCCAACCCAAGCCTAGTTTTCGTCAGTCCCCAATCTTCTGAAGCATAATAAACAAATTCTTACATAGTGAATAAGTTACATGGTGAACAGTACAAGGGCAGTGATCACAGAAACTTTCGGTTTTGCTCATGCATTATGAACTATAAACAGTCAGTTCAAATATGAATACTCATTTGATTTTTATACTTGGTTTATATGTGGATCCCACATTTCTCTCTTTATTATTATTATTTTTAATAAAATGCTGAAGTGGTAGGTAGATACAAGATAAAGGTAGAAAACATAATTTAGTGTTGTAAGACAGCAAATGTAGATGATCAGGTGTGTGCCTGTAGACTATGTGTTAATCCAAGCTAGACAAGGGCAATAAAACATCCACGCATGCAGAAGATTTCTTTCAGAACAGGGGGGGTGAGGTTCTAAGCCTCACCTCTGTTGATCCCCAATTTCTCACCTGCTGGCCCCCCTGCGACTGTGCCTGTCTTAGGTTGTTCCTCCCTTGAGGAATCTTACCCGTCTCTGGCTAACCAGTCAACTTCCGGAGCAATACAGGGAAATGTAAAGTTGGTAAGTGAGAGAGAAGTCTTATTGTTCGAAAAGGTTAGCTTTTTACTTCTTTGCATATTTATGCACTGTGGCTTCTATGCCCAGCATTTGTCTTGAGGTATCTTTACCACTTGGAAGAATTATGATACTAGGTAAATTCGATATGAGGCACGAATTCTATTTAAGGGTTGTAATTAGGAAGGAAGAAGAAAAGCTATTGAAGTAGCAGGCGGAAGAAAACATGGGAAGATTGATTATTTCTTTGATATATCTTCTTGTAGAGTAACTTCAGCATGTATAGGTTTTAAACTACTAATTAAATTGTGCACACACCATAACATAATAGGAGTATAGTTACATAACCAAAGCATACCTGTAATTACCATCCATCTCCAGTGAAACCAAGAAAAACAGTTAGGCACCTTAGGCATTTGTGAAAACTTATCTATGATATGGTAGATATTGTCCAACTGAACTTGAACAGTCTGAGAGAAATCAGACAAATTAAAACAGCCCATTCCTGGGGACTGCTCACATCCCATTATGTTCTTTTAACAGTAAATAGTCTGTAGTTGTAAGATTTTGGAGCACTACAATTTGCACTTCTCCTAATTCTTGGTTGAGTTCCAACAGTATAGATCCAGTCAAATTTGTTGTTTTACTGTATGCACAGGCCAGCTTAGATATCTCCTTCTTCATTCCCATGGTAAGTCCAGGAACTGGTGGGATGAGTGCATCTACACCTGTAGCAGTGCGTGGATCCTTGTTGGGGTTTTTTGCTGATCATCTTCTGTCATGAGTCTTCCCGAGAGTGCTGATGTTGGAAGTTCTTTTTCATATCGTATCTTAGTTCATTTTTGGGTAGCCAAATTAGACTTTGATCCTCTGTATAAACACAAACAGAACCTTTGCCTACACTTTTATATGCCCTTTATAGCCTTGTGTAGAACTCATTGGAGGTCAGCTCACAGGAACTGTGCTTTTTTTTTTTTGGTATCATTAATCTACGCTGACATGATGAATATTATGTTTACTAGGCTCTCCCCTATACCAGCACCCCCCATAAACCCCTTTACACTCACTGTCCATCAGCATAGCAAAATGTTGTAGAATCACTACTTGCCTTCTCTGTGTTGTACAGCCCTCCCCTTTCTCCCACCCCCCCATGCATGCTAATCTTAATACCCTCCTACTTCTCCCCAGTCCCTTTCCCTTTGGTACCTGTTAGTCCATTCTTGAGTTCTGTGATTCTGTGGCTGTTTTGTTCCTTCAGTTTTTCCTTTGTTCTTATATTCCACAGATGAGTGAAATCATTTGTTGTTTCTCTTTCTCCGCTTGGCTTGTTTCACTGAGCATAATACCCTCCAACTCCATCCATGTTGCTGCAAATGGTAGGATTTGCCGTTTTCTTATGGCTGAGTAGTATTCCATTGTGTATATGTACCACATCTTCTTTATCCATTCATCTATCGATGGACATTTAGGTTGCTTCCAGTTCTTGCTATTGTAAATAGTGCTGCGATAAGCAAAGGGATGCATTGGTCTTTCGCAAACTTGATTGCTGTGTCCTTAGGGTAAATTCCTAGGAGTGCAATTCCTGGGTCAAATGGTAAGTCTGTTTTGAGCATTTTGAGGAACCTCCATACTGCTTTCCACAATGGTTGAACTAATTTACATTCCCACCAGCAGTGTAGGAGGGTTCCCCTTTCTCCACAGCCTCGCCAACATTTGTTGTTGTTTGTCTTTGGATGGCAGCCATCCTTACTGGTGTGAGGTGATACCTCATTGTAGTTTTAATTTGCATTTCTCTGATAATTAGCGATGTGGAGCATCTCTTCATGTGTCTGTTGGCCATCTGTATTTCTTTTTGGAGAACTGTCTATTCAGTTCCTCTGCCCATTTTTTAATTGGGTTATTTGTTTTTTGTTTGTTGAGGTGTGTAAGCTCTTTATATGTTCTGGACGTCAAGCTTTTATCGGATGTGTCATTTTCAAATATATTCTCCCATACTGTAGGGTTCCTTTTTGTTCTATTGATGGTGTCTTTTGCTGAACAGAAGCTTTTCAGCTTAATATAGTCCCACTTGTTCATTTTTGCTGTTGTTTTCCTTGCGGGGAGATATGTTCAAGAAGAGGTAACTCAAGTTTATGTCTAAGAGGTTTTTGCCTATGTTTTCTTCAAAGAGTTTAATGGTTTCATGACTTACATTCAGTTCTTAGATCCATTTTAAGTTTACTTTTGTATATGGGGTTAGGCAATGGTCCAGTTTCATTCTCCTACATGTAGCTGTCCAGTTTTGCCAGCACCATCTGTTGAAGACACTGTCATTTCGCCATTGTATGTCCATGGCTCCTTTATCAAATATTAATTGACCATATATGTCTGGGTTAATGTCTGGATTGTCTAGTCTGTTCCATTGGTCTGTGGCTCTGCTCTTGTGCCAGTACCAAATTGTCTTGATTACTATGGCTTTATAATAGTGCATGAAGTTGGGGAGTGAGATTCCCCCTACTTTATTCTTCTTTCTCAGGATTGCTTTGGCTATTCGGGGTCTTTGGAGCTTCCATATGAATTTTTGAATTATTTGTTCCAGTTCATTGAAGAATGTTGCTGGTAGTTTCATAGGGATTGCATCAAATCTGTATATTGCTTTGGTCAGGATGGCCATTTTGAAGATATTAATTCTTCCTAGCCACGAGCATGGGATGCGTTTCCATCTGTTAGTGTCCCCTTTAATTTCTCTTAAGATTGACTTGTAGTTTTTAGAGTATAAGTCTTTCACTTCTTTGGTTAGGTTTATTCCTAGGTATTTTATTTTTTTTGATGCAATTGTGAATGGAGTTGTTTTCCTGATTTCTCTTTCTGTTGGTTCATTGTTAGTGTATAGGAAAGCCCCATTTTTCTGTGTGTTGATTTTGTATCCTGCAACTTTGCTGTATTCCAATATCAGTTCTAGTAGTTTTGGGGTGGAGTCTTTAGGGTTTTTTATGTACAGTATCATGTCATCTGCAAATAGTGACAGTTTAACTTCTTCTTTACCAATCTGGATTCCTTGTATTTTTTTTGTTTTGTCTGATTGCCGTGGCTAGGACGTCCAGTACTATGTAAAATAACAGTGGGGATCGTGGGCATCCCTGTCTAGTTCCCAATCTCAGAGGAAATGCTTTCAGCTTCTCTCTGTTCAATATAATGTTGGCTGATGGTTTATCACAGATGGCCTTTATTATGTTGAGGTACTTGCACTCTAGTCCCATTTTGCTGAGACTTTTTATCATGAATGGATGTTGAACTTTGTCAAATGCTTTTTCGGCATCTACGGAGATGATCATGTGGTTTTTGTCTTTCTTTTTGTTGATGTGGTGGATGATGTTGATGGAATTTCGACTGTTGTACCATCCTTACATCCCTGGGATGAATCCCAGTTGGTCATGGTGTATGATCCTTTTGATGTATTTTTGAATTCAGTTTGCTAATATTTTGTTGAGTATTTTTGCATCTACGTTCATCAGGGATATTGGTCTGTAGTTTCGTTTTTTGGTGGGGTCTTTGCATGGTTTTGGTATTAGGGTGACGTTAGCTTCATAGATTGAGTTTGGGAGTATTCCCTCCTCCTCTATTTTTTGGAAAACTTTAAGCAGAATGGGTATTATGTCTTCCCTGTATGTCTGATAAAATTCTGAGGTAAATCCATCTGGCCCGGGGGTTTTGTTCTTTGGTAGTTTTTTGATTACTGCTTCAATTTCGTTGCTGGTAATTGGTCTGTTTAGATTTTCTGTTTCTTTCTGGGTCAGTCTTGGAAGGTTGTATTTTTCTAGGAAGTTGTCCATTTCTCCTAGGTTTCCCAGCTTGTTAGCATATAGGTTTTCATAGTACTCTCTAATAATTCTTTTGTATTTCTGTGGGGTCCATCGTAACTTTTCCTTTCTCATTTCTAATATTGTTGATTTGTGTTGACTCTCTTTTCTCTTAATACGTCTGGCTAGAGGCTTATCTATTTTTTTTATTTTCTCGAAGAACCAGCTCTTGGTTTCATTTATTTTTGCTGTTGTTTTATTCTTCTCAATTTTATTTATTTCTTCTCTGATCTTTATTATGTCCCTCCTTCTGCTGACCTTAGGCCTCATTTGTTCTTCTTTTTCCAATTTCGATAATTGTGACATTAGACCATTCATTTGGGATTGTTCTTCCTTTATTAAATATGCTTGGATTGCTATATACTTTCCTCTTATGACTGCTTTTGCTGTGTCCCACAGAAGTTGGGGCTTAGTGTTGTTGTTGTCATTTGTTTCCATATATTGCTGGATCTCCATTCTGATTTGGTCATTGATCCATTGATTATTTAGGATTGTGTTGTTAAGTAACATTTAGGCTGACTATTGAAAGATATGTACTTATTGCCATTGCAGGCTTTAAATTTGTGGTTACCAAAGGTTCAAGGTTAGCCTCTTTAGTAACTTACTGCCTAATGTAGCTCACTTATTGAGCTGTTATATACACTGTCTGGAGATTCTTTTATTCTCTCCCTTCTTATTCCTCCATCTCCATTCTTCATATGTTGGGTGTTTTGTTCTGTGCTCTTTCTAGGAGTGCTCCCATCTAGAGCAGTCCCTGTAAGATGTCCTGTAGGGGTGGTTTGTGGGAAGCAAATTTCCTCAGCTTTTCTTTGTCTGGGAATTGTTTAATCCCACCATTATATTTAAATGATTGTCGTGCTGGATACAGTATTCTTGGTTCAGGGCCCTTCTGTTTCATTGCATTAAATATATCATGCCATTCTCTTCTGGCCTGTTGGGTTTCTGTTGAGAAGTCTGTTGTTAGCCTGATGGGTTTTCCTTTATAGGTGACCTTTTTCTCTCTAGCTGCCTTTAAAACTCTTTCCTTGTCCTTAATCTTTGCCATTTTAATTATTATGTGTCTTGGTGTTGTCCTCCTTGGATCCTTTCTGTTGTGGGTTCTGTGTATTTCCGTGGTCTGTTCGATTATTTCCTCCCCCAGTTTGGGGAAGTTTTCAGCAATTATTTCTTCCAAGATACTTTCCATCCCTTTTCCTCTCTCTTCTTCTTCTGATACCCCTATAATATGGATATTGTTCCTTTTGGATTGGTCACACAGTTCTCTTAATATTGTTTCATTCCTGGAGATCCTTTTATCTCTCTCTATGTCAGCTTCTATGCGTTCCTGTTCTCTGGTTTCAATTCCGTCAATGGCCTCTTGCAACTTATCCATTCTGCTTATAAATCCCTCCAGAGTTTGTTTCACTTCTGTAATCTCCTTCCTGGCATCTGTGATCTCCCTCCGGACTTCATCCTATTGCTCTTGCATATTTCTCTGCATCTCTGTCAGCATGTTCATGATTTTTATTTTGAATTCTTTTTCAGGAAGACTGGTTAGGTCTGTCTCCTTCTCTGGTGTTGTCTCTGTGATCTTTGTCTGCCTGTAGTTTTGCCTTTTCATGTTGATAGGAATAGTTTGCAGAGCTGGGACAAGTGGCGGCTGGAAGAACTTCCCTTCTTGCTGGTTTGTGGCCCTCCTCTCCTGGGAGAACAGTGACCTCTAGTGGCTTGTGCTGGGCAGCTGCGCGCAGACAGGGCTTCTGCTTCCTGCCCGGCTGCTATGGAGTTAATCTCCGCTGTTGCTGTGGGCGTGGCCTGGCTCGGGCAGCTGCTCCAAAATGGTGGAGTCGCGTTGGAGGGGGAGCGGCTGGGAGGCTATGTATCTCCGTAAGGGGCCTCCCTGCTCCCTGCAGCCCAGGGGTTAGGGTGCCCAGAGATCCCCGGATTCCCTACCTCTGGATTAAGTGTCCTGCCCTGCCCCTTTCAGACTTCCAAAAAGCACCCACCAAAACAAAACGACCACAAAAAAAAAATAATAAAAAAAATTTTAAAAATAAATAAATTAAAAAAAAATGGCCACTCGTTTTTCTTTATTCTCCAGCACCAGCCTCAGGCATCTGCTCACCGGTCTTGCAGCCCTGTTTCCCTAGTATTGGGTTCCCTGTCCCTTTAAGACTTTCAAAAATCGCTCACCAAAACAAAACAACAACAACAACAACAAAAAATGGCGGCTCGCTTTTCTTATGTCCTCCGTCGCCAGGCCTCTGGTTCCCCCTCACTGTTCTTGCTGCCCTGTTTCCCTAGTATCCAGGACACCACGCACGCACTGTGTCTGCACTCTGGTCCAGATGGCTGGGGCTGGGTGTTCAGCAGTCCTGGGCTCCCTCTTCCTCCTGCTCTGCCTACTCTTCTCCCACCGGGAGCTGAGGGGAGGGGCGCTCGGATCCTACCGGGCCAGGGTTTGTATCTTACCCCCTTTATGAGGCACTGGGTTCTTGCAGGTGTGGATATGGTCTGGATGTTGTCCTGTGTCCTCTGGTCTTTATTCTAGGGAGAGTTGTCTTTGTTATATTTTCATAGATATATGTGGTTTTGGGAGGAGATTTCCGCTGCTCTACTCACACCGCCATCTTGGCTCAAGCTCTCCGGTTGCCAGGTTTGTTACCTTGGGAGTTTATTCACGTTCAGTTTTCTCATTAGTTGTCTTAACGAGTAAGTCATTTTACCTTAAAGCTTTGGTACTGCCGGGGTGAGTCAAGTGAAGTGAGTTCATTTGGGTGCAAAATTGAAGGGAATGCCAAAAACCTCAGTAAATAAGATTTTATTAACTGTTAAGATGAATAATATTTGAATGTTTTAAAAACTCAAACATTCAGAGATGGTTAACTTGCTGACTTGAGTCCACAGCTAAATTCTCAGGGTCCATAAGGTCTTCAGGGGCTAAGAAACAAGAACCCTAACTCAGATATTTACAACCACCTTTCCAAGTTTACATATTTATCAGCCCTGTAAAGTCATTGTGAGCTACTGAAAGTAAAAGATCACCCCCACAATTATTAAGTCAGCAGTTCCATGTAGACCCCAGCTACATGTGGAATCACTAGGATGCTCAGTCAAATGTGTTATTTCTTTGAACCCCATCTAATAGTAATGCACTCAGATAAATCCTAGGCTGCTCCCAATTCTGCTTGATTTTTCTTATTTGTAAATGAAATCATATAGAATTCCACCCTGATAATTTTTCTGATTAGTCTTTTCCAGACAGTGGTAAATCACAGATAGTGGCAATCAGAGGCATCTTGATCTCTGGACATATATCGAAAGTCCTGAATCAATGACTGGCAGGAGCACATCAGCAGGTTTGCTCATTGCTTTGTGACTTTGGGATATGTGGCTGTTTGAAAGATAAGAATGTTCCTGCTCACCCCCAACCTGCTTCCTAAGACAGAATGCCTTTTCCTCTCTCCCTCCTTCAAGGAAAATTAAATGAAGACAGCTAACGAGCAGTTTTATTTTCTTTCAGCAAAGGTCAGCAATCCCACAGCAGCAAATTAATCCCAATTAGTAATGATATTTTGTCTTGATAAATGATGACACATTTGATTTACTGTGTTTCCAGGATGCAGGCAGCAAATGTTAATGATTTGGTTTGCTGGGAATTTATACTCTTGCTCATTTCCCATTTGCTGATCAGTTGCAGCTTGTGAAGACTTGGCTGCTTCAACTAATGAACTGAGGGCCTCGCAGGAATAATGGTGTGTTCGGCAGGCCTCTTTTTTTTTTTTCATGCCATCTGTAGAAATGCAGGTTCCTCTCAGAAAATATCTCTGGCAGCAAGGAAGGAATGATTATGATCCTATCAATGTCACTTGTAATTTGTATTTCACTTGTTTAATGGTACCCCCAATAAATGAAGCTTTCTGTGGAGAACAAAACTAATTATAGCAGATTCAGCATCTGTGTGTGTGTGTGTGCGTGTGTGTAGGAAGGAGAAGATTCGTGAATAAAAACATACCTACTCTTTCCTCATTTCCTTAAAATATTCTGATAGCAGTGATATGGTTTATATAATGATTTCTCTGTGCAGCTGGGATGGTTTTAAATTAGACCAATGAAGATGTTTTCTTGAGATTTTCCTGAGCATGCCATCCTTTTGTTTGCAGTAAATGCAGACATAGGTCAAATGTTCTCTCTTTCACCCCCCAGCTCCCACTGATCATTCAATACCTTGGGGACTTCTGGAGGCACTCTTACTCCTCACAGAGACTGCTGGGGCTGTCCCGGGAGGCTGTGCACGTCAGACTGTAGGCAGTTCTGGGACCAGCCCCTGCCTTCTAAGCATCACCAGAGAGTCGGGCACCAGCAGGAAGTCCTGGGGAGAGTTGATTCTTTTATCTCTGAAAGGCTGATGTGGCTTTCACATATTGGATATAATCTTTGCTACAGAAATCTGCTGTGACTGGCTGCAACTCCAGGAAGGCTGGTCTCCTAGTTGTTTACATGACACTGTGAAAAATGAAATATGAGGGATCATTACCCACTTTCATTCAGGAGCTGGAAATGTTAGAAGTCCTATTAGAATCTCCTTCAGGGAAATAGATGTTTTCCTCTCATTCTTAATCATTGTTCTTAGTATCAACTAATATAAAATTGATAAACCTCACTCTTATTGCTTAAAGGGATACTTATTATGGTAAATTACTGGATGCATATTGTGTGTCTTCTATTCTCCTTTCCTTTCCTGAGGCTTCCATTCTACCATTGTATCCTGACCCATTTGTTTTTTCACTCTGGGGTAGAACTGACATTCTCTTCTGTCTCTGGAATGCAAATGGCTGGGGGCATTTGGCTGTGGTTTCAAAGCATGATGATTTGGACTGGTGCAGGGAGAGGTATCATAAGATTTTTTTTCTTATTTGCCAGACAACTTGCCTATTTCAATAATGTGCTCTGATTTCAGGCAGAGATGAGGACTTTTCTTTTTTCTCTTATTCTTCCCACAATGTCCAGAAAAGCAGTAGTTCCCTCTATTGACCCAGGTCCTCTGGGAAGCAGACACCAAGATGGAATTAAATGTACAAGGATTTTACAAGGAGAAATGCCTATATGAAAAGAAATAGAGAAGGATCCAGAGGAAGACAGGAACACCCTAGGTTATTCCCATGCCAGTGTTTGACATTTTCAGTCACGGTGAACATGAGAAAGGATTCCCTGACTTCCTTCACTTTCCTTACTGTACCTCAGGAAGGCACTGTAGCCTAGTGCTAGTTTTCAGTGGGAATACCACATATTCTAGAAGACAGGAGCAGAGACAAGGATCAGGGATTGAAAGGAGGTATAATCCTTTTAGTCCTTAACCCTAGGTTTGGGGTAGAACTTTCAATTTTACCAAATCACTTTCAGACACATTATTACTTTTGATTCTGACAATGAAAGATGAAGTCAGTCTTACCCTTGTCAAAATGCATAACTCATGAGGAAACATCAAAAACCCTATTGAGGAACATTTTTTTGAAATGATTGGCCTGTACTCTTCAAAAATGTTAAGGTCATGAAAGACAAAGATTGGGGAACTGTCCAGATTAAAAGAGGCTTGTGAGACTTGATGGCTAAATACAACCTAAGATCCTACATTGGATCCTCTACCAGACACAAAAAAATTTCCCCTCAAGGGAATTTTTAGGATAATAAACAAAATCTGAATTTCTCTTAAGGTATATAATTAATTTCATGATTTTATTTATTTTTTAAGGAAATACACTCTGAAGTATTTGGGGGTAAAGGGGCATCATCTTTGTAACCTCTTCTCAAATGGTTCAGAAAAAAGTTGCGTACACACACAGAATGACAAAACAAATAGGAGTTAGCAAAAGTTAATATTGGGAGATTATGGTTGAGGAATATACAGTGCATATGGTCATGCTTTGTACTATTTTTGTAACTCTTTTGTAAGTTTGAAATTATTTTGAAAAAAATTTTAAGAAATATGTGATAAAAAATGTGACATGAACAAAGCAGTCCCTCTGCCCCATTTTACAGATGAGCAAAGTTAGCTCAAGGAGAGTAAATTAGTGCCTTGACTTAGTTCAGACTGTAAACCTCAACCCAGATTTCCCTCCAGTCCCACTGATATTTTCATGGGCCAAGCACATCACCTCTGTGTACATGGGAGCAGCAAAATGATTTGGATACAGTCTGTAACTCTCTGTCCCTATTTTTGCTATTGTAATGCCTTTCTCTGTGTGGGGCACTATTACCTGTTAACGTAGCTGACCCTTAGAGAGACAAGCTTGTCCCTGTTGATGGTGAAATGCTTTGATCCTAGGTTCCATTCCCCTATAAACTCAAATATTTGTCCGTTAACTCATCTATTTCTACCTGTAGGTAATTTTGTTCTTGGTCAAGAGAAATTCTGAGACCCTTGGGCTAGTAGATAAGTGTCACATCAGTCATGCTATTGGCTCTACTCTGACCACATACCTAAGTACCAACACATCTGACAATGTTTTGTGTCATTCCTTGAAATTAATTCCCCTCTTCAAATCCTAGTTACAACATACCTTTTGCTTGAACCCCTGCCTTTGTTTACCTTCTGGTACCATTTTTTTGTTTTCTAGGTCTTAGCTACTCCAACAGTGTTCCTGGGGATTCTCATTCCTATTACCTAAATCCCTGTTTTCAGAAACAGGCTCACATTTAGTACCTCCCTGTACCTTCTGCTCCTCACGTCTGGGATGTGTTAATCAGTGTCTCAGTTTTCCAGGTCCCAGGTATTCTTTGCTTGGCTGCTTCCCCAAAAACCAAGTTTCATTACAATTGCCACCTCCTGAGTTCCATGATAACCACTGAGCACAGTCCCTTTTAATGTGATCTCTTACTGGAACACTGAACTTACATCTGTTTCATTCTTCCTTTGAAGTCAAGCTTTAGTGCCACATATTCTCTAAAACCTTCCTTAGCCACCCCTGTCCTTATGATAGTTCCTATTCAGGTAACTCAGGACAAACACACATACCCTGCATATTATGTATTACTTGGTTTGGAAGCATTATTTTCTTGAATGAATTTTATCCCTCTATCTTCGTGAGGACAACATGGTTTAGAGAAGAACCATGTTGAGGAGACAATTCTGCTCCTAACTGGCTGGGTTGTCTTGCACAAGTCACTGAACACCTCTGCCTGAGATTGCTAATCTGTGAGTGGAGAGAGTTCAATTAAGGAGTTTTTAGGTTTCTTAGGGCCACAATTTGTGAGCCTTTGATCATACCTGGTCAAGTAGCAAACATTCTGTAAGTATTTGATAATGTGATTCTGATCTTAGAAGTGGCTTAGCATTATCAGAAAGTCAGTAATGGAGTGTCTCTCATGGAGGCCCTGGAGAGTCCTCACTGAACCCCTTTGCATCATTGTTCCTGGAAGTTTTGACTTGGAAGCAGGAAATCCTATACAGTGTCAATCAAAGGCGATAGGATCAGTTCCCCCAAATAGCAAAATGAAAATACAACCACATCTCCACTCCCCAACTGTATTGAGTATGTCCTGATATTACAGTGCATCAGCCAGTGAAAATGCAGAACAAGATGTACGGCCACATGTGTTCTAAGGGATTTTTGGCCGTGATAACTGTGGCAGGATATTTAGACACTATGGAGAATGGGAAGGTCCAAGGCTGTGTTCAATTTTGCCTTTATTCAAAATGTTCTTTGTTCTTGTTATTCATAACATGCCCCCAGAAAATTCACCAGCATTGATATAAGCCCATTAGAAATCTACAATCCTGGGCCTACCTCAGACCTAATGAATCAAAATCTGTCTTTTAACAAAGTGCCCAATGGCATATATGTACATTAAATTTTGAAAATCCCTGCTTACCTTGACAGAAGAGGATCCATGTCCATGGGTTTTGAAATTTACATAATTTTGGAAACCATCTATAAGAATAATAGCAAATATATATATATATAATACTAAACCAAGCCTGTATCTCTTAACAACCATCAGTACTCAAGATACATGCTGATCTTCCCCTGCTAGTATGCGAAGTATGTCTGTCAAAGGAGTTAGTGCTCATTGATTGGTAATGAATGTATTTCCTCTATTAGATAATAGTATTACTTACTAATAGTTAATACGTGCTTACTAAACATCAGGAGTTGTTTTAGGATATGGGTATTTGATTTAATCCTCATAGCAATCTTTAAAGATCTCTTTTAGATTAACCCTTTATCTTAGAAATAAGATTAAGTGTCTTTCCCGTAGTAAGTATCAGAGCAAAAATGAGAGCACAAGGCATCTGGTTCTGTGGCCCACATTCTATAAGACTGGGCCATATTGCTTCTTGATGATAAAATTAAGATTTCAAAAGAGTCTTTAGCCACCAAGCAAAAAGAAGGAATGAACCATCAGGAACTGACATACTGTGATGTTGTAATAACGCCTGCATTTGAGGAGGGGATAAGGGAAGTGTCTGCCTTTTGGCCTCTTCCTATCTCATCCTGTAAAGCAGCTACATTACTCCACAGCCCGGAAGGCAGGCTCCGACAGTGGCTCTTTTATTAAGCATTTTTGCTCATAACTTGATGCTAGAAATAACCTTAACTGCTAAACTCAAAGTGAGAGGGAAATTTTCCAAGAGTTAGTAACAAACAAAGTGTGTCATTTAGTGTTTTTACTAGATCTTTCTGTAAGAAAGTCCCTGATGTTCTAATGGTTTTTCAATTCTTTACAACAAAAGCCATTGGAACTCATCAAAGTAATTTCCTTTTCTGCATCATTATTTGGAAAGAGATAAGTAGATAGTTAAAATCTTTTCAAAAAAGACCTCAACTGACAACAACAAAAAATGAACAAAATGCATATATAGAGAGCTACATCTGACTTTTTTTGTTTGGTTTGGTAATAAAGAAAATCCTATTTAGTACATATGTCATTTCCTATTTTCTCTCTCCTTCTGTCAACATTTTTAAGATCACAACCCAACCAATAAAATATAAAATAGTGTATACATAATGAGTCTATTGACCATTAAGTCAGTGTAAAGGACTACCCTGTCCTACTCATAGAAGAATATTACGGACTTTATTGAGCGGGGAACCAGGAACTCATTCATCAGGTTGTAATTATGTTAGCTGCTTAGACATGAAATAAGTGTTCTAGAAAAACGAATACAGTCAAAACTGATCTTTCTGGGCTACACTGGCTAGGAGATGCACACCAGCACAACAGCCCCTGTGTTTTGATCCATTACCACTGGCCGTCAGGACCTCAGAGCAGGCTCCCGATTTTCCTGATCCTTCTGGTTGACAAAAGTTATGCTCTTTTTCAAGTCAACCACATAAAGTAGGAATAAAGAAATCTTATTTAAGCTGTATTTTGAGATTGTATGATTCATAGTCAAGTTTTTGAAGAGTAGGAAAGCACATATCAATGAAAAATAATAGTGTTCCACCATTTTGACTTAAAAACACTAAATAAGAATTGAATCTGTCTGGATTGTTTGTGTAGGTAGGGGGAGGAAATGGGGAAGCAAGCTGTAAAGAGAAAGGGTATAATCTATGTGAGTTTGAAACCCAAAAGCATGTCCCAAAAACTGCAGCTACATAAGCAAAGGCTGTCTGAAAATCCTGTTTCTAAATATAGCCCTCATCGTACTGACATGGAAAAGAAATGACAGAAAAAATGATGAAATCAAAACAGGGCAATTTATGCTATGAAGAAATTTGAGCTATAATGATTTCTGAAACAGATGTTATAAAGAAAAAATTGCATAACTTTTTAACTGCACTGTTATATGTAAGAAAAATGAAAATCATATAAAAGGCCTATGGCAATATGCAAAATATCGAGAGCAAAAAGTTAACAAAGTAACTCTATTATATCAGTGATAGACTTCTTGTGAGGCAATTGTGGTTGAGTGACAATAGGATGCGAATACCAAGACTACCTTGTCCTACTCATAGAAGAATATTATGGACTTTATTGAGCAGGGAATCAGGAACTCATTCATCAGGTTGTTGTAATTATGTTAGCTGCTTAGACATGAAATAAGTGTTCTAGAAAAGCTCAAGTGGTGATTTGGGACATAAGTCAACAAGTAGTAGAAGCACTGAGTTACTTTAGTTAGAAGCAGGAGGCAAGTTGCACATTATATCTAATAAATGATGAGAGTTAAGATACCAGAATCCATGCTGACCTTCTGCAAAAACCAAATTTTCACATTACTGCTTTAGTTCAGGCTCTCATGATCACTTGCCTGGAATATTACATGACTGTCCAAAAAATGCCTCACCTACTTCAGCCCACCAGTAGATTAATATATTAATGGACTCAGGATGATTATAAGGCATGAACCCAAAGAAGATAATGACTTTAATCATGTGTATCTGAGGTACATTGAGAAATAATAAAGAAGGCAAAACCACTTTGGAAAGCAGTTTGGTAGTTACTTATAGTGTTACAAATAGGGTGACCATACGCTCAGCAGCTCCACTTCTAGGTACATGCCTGAGAGGAATGAAAAAATATGTATATATAAAAACTTGTACACAGATTTTGATAGTGGCATTATTTATAATAACCAAAGAGTAGGAATACAAATGTCTACCAACTGATGAAATGGTATATCTACACATGAAATATTATTCATCCATATAAGGAAATGAAGTTTTGGCACTTGTTACAGTATAGAAATAACCTTAAAAGCATGCTAGATGCAAGAAGCCAGTCACATAATAGCACCTATCTATAGACTGCATGTATATAAAATGTCAAGAATAGGTAAAACTACAGAGATAGAAAGTAGATGAGTGGTTATTTAGGGCTGGGAGAGAAAGGTAGGAAGTGACTGCTAGTGTGTATGGAATTTCTTTTGGGGATGATGAAAATGTTCTAAAATTAGATTGTAGTATTGATTTCACAGCACTGTGGATATAGTAAAAATTAAGTATGTATTTTAAATGAATTGATTTCATGGCACTTGACTCCTATCTCAATAAAGATATTAAAAATAAAAATAATCAATAGAATTCTACTTATACCTGGGATGTAGAAAGCTTAACAAGTAAAAGATGAGCCAGCTACAAAACCTAATTTTTCTTGACCCTGTGAAAGACCTGATGCCATCAAGTAGCTTGAAATCCAAAGAAAGAAAGGTTTCCTCCAGTGGGAGATGAGACATGGGCACTGGCTCACCTCTTCTGCCCAAAGGAATATTGTCTTGACTCAATTATTAGGGAGCACAGAAGGCTGCTAACTTTGAGTAGGGCCCATATCAGAAAAGGACTGTGCAACAAGTCCAAGCTGTGGTACATATATTTCTACCAATTGGGCCATATAGCCTGGCAGTCTTACAATATTAAAAGTATCTGTGATGGGGAAAAATGCCTTATAGAGTTTATGGCAAGCTACAATAGGAAAATCAAAATGTAGATTGTTGGTATTCTGGAGCATCTGAAGACAAAGGAATCTTAAAAAAAACTGAGGTGTAATTAACATATAACACATTAGTTGCAGATGTACAGCATAGTCATTTGTATTTGTGTAGTTGTGAAATGATCACTACAATAAGTCCAGGGAACATCCATTACCATATCTATTTATACAATTTTTTTCTTGTGATGAGAACTTTTAAGATCTACGCTCTTAGCAACTTTCAGTTATGTAATACAGTATAATTAACTGTTGTTACTATGTTGTATATTTCATCTCCATGACTTATTTTATAATTGGAAGTTTGTATCCTTTTCCCATATTTAACTCACCCTCCCAATACCCCCAATACCCCCATAAGTGCCCTGCACTTACCAAACTGTTCTCAGTGTCTTTTAACTTGTTTTGTTGTTATTGTTTTAAGATTCTACATACTAGTGAGATCATGTAGTATTTCTCTTCCTCTGACTGATGATAGTTAGCATAATGCCCTCAAGGTCCACCACCTATGTTGTCCCAAATGGCAAAATTTCATTCTTTTTTATGGTTGTATAATATTCTGGTGTGTGTGTGTGTGTGTGTGTGTGTGTGTGTGTATCACCTTTTCTTTATCTGTCATCTATTAGTGGATACTTTGTTTCCCAATCTTGACTGTTGTAAATAATGCTGCAGTGAACATACGGGTGGAGTGCAAAATATCTGTTTGAGTTATTTAGTGTTTTTGTTTTCTTCAGATGAATACACAGCTGTGGAATTGCTGGATCATACAGTATTTCTACTTTTAGTTTTTTGAGGAACCTCCACACTGTTTTCAATAGCAGCTGCATCAATTTACATTCCCTCCAACAGTGCCACAATGGTTCCCTTTTTCCACATCCTAGCCAATACTTATTATTTTTATCTTTTTGATAATAGCCATTCTAACAGGTATGAGGTGATATCTCATTGTGGTTTTGATGTGCATTTCCCTGACGATTAGCAATGCTGAGCACCTTTTATGTACTTGTCAGCCATTTGTATGTTTTCTTTGGAAAAATGTTCATTCAGACTCTCTGCCCATTTTTTAATTGGATTACTAGGGATTTTTGGCATTTAATTGCATGAGCTCTTTATGTATTTTGGATATTGACCCCCCCTTATTAGATATATGATTTGAAAATATTTCATCCCATTGAACAGGTTGTAAATAGGTTGTCTTTTCATTTTGTTGATGGTGTCCTTTGCTGTGCAGATATTTTTTAGTTTGATGTAGTCTCACTTATTTATTTTTTTATTTTGTTGCCTTTGCTTTTGATGTCAAATCCAAAAAATCATTGCCAAGACCAATGTCAAGAAGCTTACTGAGTGTGGCAGTAAAAAGGCAGCTTTTTTGATGTACTACTAGATGTTTCTGAAGATGGAGCATCTGAGCATCAAACGTCAACTGCTCATCACAAATCATTTCTGTGAGACACTCCATGTCATAAAAATAGGGAAGCACAGCAGCAATCTCTCTTGAGTTGGAAGTGATATATTTGAGACTGGATATGAGCAAAGCCAGAATGCATAAGTAAACTTCCTAAGCAGATGATATGATCCCATGTCTTATACTGCTTACTGTTGCACGGGTGCTTCTCCTTCCACTCACATATATGGCCTTTGTGGGAGCTTAATGACTAGCTAATAGAGAAAGGAGACATCCAGACTTGGTATCTGGACAGACTGACTTGGGATATTAGTATGAATCAAAAATTAATAACTGCTACACTAAACCTCACTCAGTTATGTCCTTGAAGACGTAACTGCAACATAGAAAGAGTTTTGAGAAAACTCTTCCAATAAGTAGAGATCTGGGCAATTCACCTGGTCAGCCACTTTGTGTAGGTAAAGAAATGGCCCGAAAGAAGAACGCCAACAATCTCATAATCAGTAGCGAATGGCCTGGATGGCTGGTTAGCGGCCTTGAAAAAGAAATGTTGAAAGATCAAGGTCAAGAAGGTGTGGGAAACAGGCATGTGGATGGACAAATGGGAGTAGGTACATGTGAAGATCTCTGTATCACACGATAACTGACACCAGAAGGCATCTGCTACAAAAGAATCACAAAGTACCTGAGTAGGCAGAATGGGTCATTCCACTGCTTGTATGATTCCACTCCTCATGAGCAGCAATGCAGACAGGGACAAAGATACATGGGCTTAATAGCATAGGCACCAACTCCCCAAGACTGATCTAGCTACTGCCACTGCTGAGTGCCTCAACCTGACAGCAAAAGACACCAAGCCACCTTCACCAATACGGCACAATTCTTTGAGATAGCAACCAGCCATTTGGTGACAAGTTGATTAGACTGGGCACTTTCTATCCTCAAAGGGAAAGAGATTTATCTCAGTTGGGAATGACCAGATTCAAGATATAAATTTGTCTTTTCTGCCCTCAAGACATTGAGCAAGTATTTGACACACAGACAAAGGATCCTTCACAGTATCACCTCAGACCAAGAGGCCTATTTTATAGCAAAGGAGGTCTGCAGTGAAGCTTCACACACTGCAGCCACTCACAAGCTCCCAGCCTGAGAGGTCACTAAATAGCCTCTTAAAAACACTGCTTAGGCATTGGTTTAGAGATGATAATCTTAGAATATGGGGCACTATCCGTCAAGATGTTGGAATCACCAATAAATTAAGTGCTATATCCACAGTCTGGGAATCAACATCTACAAGTAGGGGTAGGCCGCACTCAGTATCACCCCCATTGATCTTTTTGGGGTGTGTTTTCCATTCCTGTAGCATTTTAGGCTTTGTGCATCTAGAGAACCTGGATCCAGATGATAATCACTTCCACCAGGGAATCTGATGAAAAACTCTCATTGAAATTTAATCTAAATGCTACCACTCAATCTTATGTACCAAAGACCAGTCCCTTATCCTCAAGAGTTGTTAGGTAAGAGTACATTTTGACACAAGGATGACACTGGGGTGTCTATTGGGGCTTCCATGCTTAGATTTAATACTAGATGAATAAGTGCAATAGCCATGGCCTGCAGAGGACATGGTAACCTATGGCTCATATCCCTCAAGGATGAGGATCTTGGGCACACATCAGGCAAGTCATTTAAACCAGGGAGATACTAGCTGAGTGTGAGGGGAACCTAAAGACACTAGCAGAGGAGATAAGTTATAAGCATCAATTGTCACTCCAAGACCAAAATTAGTGGTGGGAACTATAGTATTTACCACTAACCCATGAAATAAGAACAAGCCAATTACTGGAGTAGTTGTTCCCACATGGAGGAAATTACCTTCAGAAGCAAGTGGTGCTCTGTCCATATTCCCTCTTTAGTGAGGCAGTCATCCCCCAGGTGCTGTGAATATCAGCTGCCTTACTTACCAGGAATTGCTCTCCACATCAAGGAACTACTTATCCTAAGATAACATTCCTTCTTGGGGGTGGCAAGCAGCCAATATTAGTTTGTGTGGAGATATAAACCCTGAGTCCCCCTCAATTTAAGACAACTCTGATGGGCTATTCTAACTTCAGAATAACTACACATACCAGCCAGTAGGTTCTACCAAGACCTCAGGTGCAACTGCATGGCAGGTCAGCTTCACTCTATCCCCAATCCTGGCTTTCATATAGGAATTCTCATTGTCCAGTGAGAATTCCTCCCCCAAACCTTCACTCAATGCTCTATTTCAATGTCTGTTCCAGGAACAGAAATTACAGGTTTAATTACAGCTTCTATGGTTAATCATTAATCTCAGTAAAAACTTGGTTTTGATGTGCCACCTAATCAAACCAGTATGTTCATAGGAAGCAGTAAGATGCAGAAGATAACTGAGATTATCAAAATGAGCATCCGCAATTCTGATCTTGTCTAACAGTACTATCTGATACTAACAATCTGAAGTCTGTTGAGGTCAAGTGACTCATAATAAACAACATGAAAGCTTTACTATGGATTTATTTAGCATTTTTTCTTTGCATTTCTGTATATAGTATTCTAAGTAAAAATATAGTATATGGTACTGACTACTATTTTTTTAAGTTCCTTAAGAGAGTGACTTCCTTCTGTGGAAATCTGTTTGCCTTTATTCCAAAATCAGATCAAGTAGTTGGTAAATTGAGTAGTTGGAAAAGCATTGGTAGTCTCAGGAAACAAAATGTCATCCAGCCAGCCTGTAGAGATTGAATACAGACTGAAACCAGATAAAGTTTGGAATACTTGCCTTCGTGCCAACCTTCAGTGTGAAATTGAATATGAGCAGAGCACTGGAAAGAAATTTGGAAGCTGTGAACAAGCAGAACTGTCCACCTAGCAAACGAGGACCCAGAACTCCACAGAATTTGTGACAGACTCTCTGTGGACCTCAAACGACAGTTGTCAGGTACCCTCCTTGAAGTGCAAAGTGATCTTTACTCAGCACCTGAAGTGTGTGGTGATTTCACATGAGTTATGTGTATGAGAGACTAGGAGAAATGAAGGGCTCATTGTGCATGTCTTGTTGACAGGAAAAAATGTATCACAATTATGGTACAAAAAGATTCTTAAAGAAGTCTTTGAACTCATAGAAGATAGGGTTCTTGAGAACAATTTTTCAACCTGAGAGGGGAACAGATTTATTAGACTGAAACTAGAGGTTAGCCTCTTTGAAGAGATGTCTATTTAAATGATATCAAAACACACAATTAAAATCCAAGAGCATTTTATTGGTTTCATAACATTGGAGAAGACCAGGAGTCAGGAACTTTCCTAAGTCATCTTGTCAAAATGGACGTCTTACAAGTCTAAAATTGACATCCAAGGCTCTCAGGATGAAGATAGGAACATAATAGAAATTATGGGCAAATTTCATTCCCTAAGCGTTAAGTTTTCTTCCATGTTACAACATTATATTGCTGCAAAACCATGTGGGTGTGATGCCTCATTTTCATTTATACTGAAGTGAATGGGCAGGGCAATTTCAAGGTTAACTCAGCTCACCGCTGTCAGAGGGGTGGGTCAGCCTCTTCACTATGATTTCCTTGGTTTCCCAT
The DNA here is from genome assembly GCF_030020395.1 of Manis pentadactyla. Classification (NCBI taxonomy): domain Eukaryota; kingdom Metazoa; phylum Chordata; class Mammalia; order Pholidota; family Manidae; genus Manis; species Manis pentadactyla. Next base: position 95,545,651 of record NC_080029.1, on the reverse strand, counting down.
CATTCCTCTCTACCTGTCTTAGAGTCTATGAAATGCTACTCTCAGGGCTGCAAGATAGCTCCTTTAGCTTCAAGCTTAAAATCCCCATGTAGCGAAGTCTCAAATCAGGAATTAGGCTAGTTCCTCCATTATGTCTCTATTTAAGAAGTCAGAAAACTTTCCTAGAAGCAAGCTTCCTATATGCACTTCCCCTTGTATATTATAGGTCAAGATTATATCACTTGCCCATGCATATAGACATGATTGGAAGTGTAAGTGGGGTGATCATGGTTAGCTTTGATCATTCAAACCCTGGATCTTGGGAGGGGCCAGGAAGTCTAGGAAAAACTGGTACCTAGAGAAATTGAGTGCTCTTAGCATGCAAGTGGGAGGTGTTTTTAATAATAGTTCTTTAGTTAAAAAGAAAAGAGTTCTGCCATGGTCTTCAAATTACTTGGGGTTATGGGCTGAATTGTGGCTTCCTAAAATTCCTATGTTGAAGTCCTGACCCAGGTACCTCAGAATGTGACTGTAGTAGGTGAAACGTTCTTTAGAACCTTTTCCAGAACTGTTACAAAAAAAATATTCTATTGTTTAAGTCACTTAAGTCTGTGATACTTTGCTCTAGCAAAGTAACAAAGTTGGTATCCTGCTTAAAGTCCTACTGCCCTTCTACTTGCCTTGATCCTATGAAATCTTTCAATGAAACTAAAGTATTTGTTACCAAAGAGTTAATTTTGTTTATTTCCTCATTTCTCACATGGGATGGTAAATAACATTCTCTTCCAATTAGTCTCAGAACCAGAACATTCAAAGTAGTTTCATGGGAAATATTTTAATGAGTTGTTCTAACTTTAAATGGCTTAAATTCTAACTTGGTGCTTTGCCAAAATTCATTGCCATTATGTATATAAGAGTACAGGATTAGGAATTCAAAGTATATTTACAGGTATGTAACAGGAACTTTTTCTGTTATTTCAGAATTTGGGCTAACTAACAAAAGCTGAAGACAATGAATGTTGGTTTTGTTAGGACTGCACTTTTCACCTAATTTTTATTTTTATTAAAGTTTTAATTGAAGTGCATCACACACATAGGAAAGTATGCAAAGTCTAAGTGTAGGTACTGATGAATTTTACCTGGGTAGATATGTTCATACATATCCATTCAGCTAAAGAATATTTCCAGCACCTTAGGAGCCGTTTGAGCCCTCTTCCAGTTTTACTCAAAACCCAAGTATAACCACTATAGGACATCTAACTCTAGAGATTATACTTGGATATTTTAACTTCATATCAATGTAATCCCACAGTATATATTCTTCTGATTTTTTTTCTAAATGGATGTGTAGTTTTTTATTATGCCAATACCTCACAGTGTACTTATCCTTCCTAACATAGGTGAATATTGGGCTATTATGAACAGTGGTAGTATGGCAATTCTGATAACAAATATTTTGGTGAAATATGAATAAATTTATATTGGAGGTATACCTGGAAGTAAAATTGTTAGGCCAAAGAATATACAATCAGCTTTAATAAAAGCATTTCCAAACAGTTTTCCAAATTGTTCTTTCCATGTATACTTCCACCAACAACAGTATTATGAGAGTTTTAGTTGCTACACATCACCACCTCTGGATATCTTCTTTTTTCTCTTCAGTGGTGGCATACAACGTAAGAATTAATAGTTTTACATTGCATTTCTTTAATGACTAATGAAGTTGATCAGTCTTTCTTATATTCCTTGCAGTTTGGATATACTGTTTGAGAACTTCTTGAATTTTTGTGAAAAATTTTTTAATGGATTGTCTATTTCTCTTACTGCTTCATAGGAATTTTTTTCAGATATTCTGGGTATGAATTTTTCATTGGGTATATGTATTGTAAATATCTTACTCCTTATATTCTATACCTTATATTTTCATTCCTTTAGTAGTTCTTTTTGAAGAAGAAAAGTTGTTAATTTCAATATGGTCCAATTCTTTCTTTTCTTTTTGATTAGACTACATTTTATCTTTACCTATGTCAAGACCATAAGATGTTCTATTTTTTTTCCATTAAATGCTTAACTGTTTTACCTTTCCTATTTCTATCTGCAACCCATTTGGAATTAAATTTTCTATATGCTATGAATAGAGATCAAGATTCATTTATATATGTGTAAATAATAATCCCAGAAACATTTATTGAACATAAATTCCTCTCTGTACTCAGAATATTAACATGAATCAGATCACAGTATGCGTGTATCTGGACTCTATTCTGTTGCATTGGTCTGTCAGTCTGCTTTAATTTCACAATACTGTGCGCTAATTGGAATAGCTATATAAAAGGTGTAAATGGTGTTATCCAGCTTTGTTCTCTTCAAGATTTGCCTTAGTTATTCTTGGCTGTTTAAATTTTTACATGAATTTTAGAATCAGCTTGTAGATTTAAATTAATAAGTAAGTAAACAAACCTCTGTCGGGATTTTCATTGTGATTGAATTAAATCTATAGTTGATTTTCGAGAGGATTTTTATAATACTGAGATTTATAAAATATGTTATGCACATTTACTAATTATTTTTCTTAATTTGTCACAATAATATCTTATAGATTTTCTTGTACTTTTGTGATTTTTGATTAAATTTAATTCTAGGTACTTAAATTTTTTGTAATTAGAAAAAAACCCACAACTTTATTGAGGTCTAATTTGCATAGGAAAAATACATCAATTTTAAGGATGCAGTTTGATGTTTTTTGACAATAATGTGTTTAACCATTATTATGTAACCACCATTACAATGCTATGGAACAAAAAAGTTTATTTGGTGCCCTTTCAGAGTCAGTTCTTAACCCTATTTCTACACCCAGGGTAAGGACTGATCTGCTTTTTTGTATCTATAGCTTAGACTTGTCTTCTTGAGTTTCACTTAAGTGTGATCAGGCAGTATGTATTCCTTTGTGTCTGGCTTCTTTTGCTTAGCATTTTTGAGATTTGTTCATGTAATCGCATATATCAGTAGTTCATTTTATGATTTTATATTTGTATTACATTAAATGTACATATCACAATGTGTTCATCCACTCACCTGTTGATTGACTTTGTGTTCAGGTTTTGGTTCTATGAGTACCCAAATATGTATCTTTTTATGTATATAAGTTTTCTTTTCTCTTGGGTGAATACTATGAGTTCAGTGACTGAGTCATATGGTAAATTTATATTTATCTTGTGTTCAACAGTTATGTCCAATTTTAGGGGTTTATCTTCTTTTTATCAAAGTGTATAATTTTATTATATATGTACCACAGTTTTTAATTTTATGAAGTTGAGTGTTTTTAATTTTATGGTTCCAGCTTTTGGTGCTCTATAAAAGATACTGGTCTTTCTCCTGTATTTCCTTCTAAAAGTCTTATTTTGTCACTTTTAAATGTATGTGAATAATGCATTTCAAGTCAGTTTTGGGATATATGGACTGGTAACAGTAGAAGTTCATTTATTTTACATACAGATACCCAGTTTTTCCAGCACGTTTTTTTGATAATAATGTACTTCCATTGAATGACCTTGAAACTTTTGTTAGACTTCAACTGCTGAGGTATGTATGGTTCTTTTTTTAGAACACTGTCTTGTGATTACTGCAGTTCCATAGTAAGCTTTGAAATCAGGTACTGTTAAGTTATCCAAACTTTTTCTATTTCAAAATTATATTTGGCTATTATAGGTCCTCTGCATTTTCATGTCAATTTTAGAATCAGCTTGTCATTTTTTATGAAAAATGTTGGTTGGGATTTTGATTCAGGATGCTTTGAATCTAGAGATTACTTTGGAGTAGAATTGGCACCTTAAAAATATCAGTCTTTTAATTCATGAAGATGGTATCACTTTTCATTTATTTAGGTTTTCTTTAATTTCTCTCAGCAATGCTTTGTGTGTGTGTGTGTGTGTGTGTGTGTGTGTGTGTGTGTGTGTGTGTGAGCACAAATGTATCCCTAAGTATTATAGGGGTATTTTTTGATTTAATGTAAATAATAATTTTGCATCAATTTACATTTTTGCAATTACATTAAAATGCAGTGGGTTTTTTTGTTCATTGACTTTATATCCTACAATTTTACTAAGCTCATTTAGGAATTCTGGTAGCTTCTTTGGGTATTCCTTAGGATGTTCTAAATAAATAATCATACTTAACAAATCAAGACAGTTTTACTACTTCTATTTCATTTTTCAGTTCTTTTTTTTTCTTTTTCTTGCCTGTTTCACTGAGATCACTTGCATGTTGTAGCTTTCTGTGATTACAGTGAAAATCTGTCCAACATTCTGCTCTACAAATTCTAACCATTCTTTCCCCCACCCCCCACCCCACCACCAATTCAATTATCTCCTCAAATTAGCAAAAATGCCAGGCTCTATTTGGGTATCTATCACTGACCTATAGCCTAGAAACTCTCACCAAACAGTAAGCTAGTGCATTTATACTGCTCATCTGTTTATTTGCTCTCTTAGGGAATGTAGTCCTGCTCTGCCTGTTGTCTACTGTCTGAAAACAGTTGTTTCATAGATTTTGCTCAGTTTGTAAAAGGTTTTTTTTAAGGTGTTAGTTATATCAGGCCCCTATTACTCCAGATATTCTGAAGTAAAATTCCCTTTGTCTGTCTTTCGAATTGAAGTATTTCGTGTAAAGAGCATATACTCGGGTCTCTCTATTTTATTCACTATGGCAACTGTCTTTTAGTAAGAATTTTTTGTATATTTACATTCAGTGTGAAGATTTTTATGGTTGAGGGTATTACTCTCTAGCTATTTATTTTTTATTTATTTTCTGTGTTTCTCTTCTTTTTTTACCTTATTTCCTGTCTTCTTTTCAAGTATTTTGGAATTCCTTTCCTTCCTCTCTATTGTCTTTAGTTATACATTTTGATATTCAGAATTTTGCTTTTAACATATGGTTATTATTAGGATTAAAATGTTTCATTTATATATCACTGTTTTGCTTAAAGTATTATTATAGCACTACATATGTAATGTAAGAACTTTTCAATGTTATAATTCAGTTTTACCATCTTTTGTGCCATTCTTATCCATGTCTTAATTATATGTGTGTTATGAACTCCACAGTATACATTTTGCTAAAGTCACTTTGCTTCAAAAGTATTTAAGAATACAAAACTTGTCTTTCCTATTTACCCACATAGTGGCCATTTCCAGTGATATTTATTCCTGTAGACCTTAATTCCTTTAATTTGAAGTCCTTTCAGCCAAAAAAAGCTTTCTTTAATATTTCTCATTGTATTGATCTACTGATGATGAATTCCTTCAGCTTTCATTTATCTAAAATTGTCCTTATTTTGCCTTCATTTTTTTTTAATTAAAAAAAGTTTTTTTCCGGGGCCATACAGGGAAATGTACAGTTGTTAAGTAAGAGAGAAGCAATATTCTTTGAAAAGGTTAGCTTTTTACTTCTTTGTAGATTTATGCCCTGTGGCTTCTATGCCCAGCATTTGTCTTGAGGTATCTTTACCACTTGTTCACCATGTAAGAACTTGTTCGTTATGCTTCAGAAGACTGGAGACTGTTGACAATTAGGCTTGGGGTTGATTAATGATTGTGCATTGAGTCCCCTATACAGAATTTTATTGTTGTTAACAACCATTTGATCAATAAATATGAGAGATGCCCTCTCAAAAAAAAAAATTTTTTTTATGTTGGTATCATTTATCTACAATTACATGAGGAACATTATGGTTACTAGACTCCCCCCATCACCAAGCCCCCCCACAAGCCCCATTACAGTCACTGCCCATCAGCGTAGTAAGATGCTGTAGAGTCACTACTTGTCTTCTCTGTGTTGCACAGCCCTCCCCGTGCCCTCCTGCCAGTTGCCTTCATTATTGGAAGATATTTTTACTAGATATATGTTGGGTAAATAGAAGTTTTCAACCAGAATTTCTCACCTGGCCTTGATAGTGATGTGCATATAAGGGCCTGTTTGCACCTCTATAGGATGTTTACCCCAGAGGTCTGGGGTAAGGAATGGCGAGTAACAGCCATTCCCCCTTCCCCTCCATTCCTGGTACATAATTGATCAGGTGACTACCTGCCACCAGGGACCCGCCCCCAGAGCTCCCCCCCACCTGCCGAGAAGGGGTTGGGAAGCAGACAGCGCACTGCATCTGGGGAGAGGGGGTGCTGCCAGCAGACCCCAGGGAAAGTGGGCACAGAGCACTGCAGGAGAGACTGAGACAGGAGAAATAAAAAACCCTTTTCCCCAGCCTCTCACCCTTGTCTTCCTTTGGTCGCATAAGATTCATAGGGAACTTGCCCTGGGCAGGAATCGCCTTCCTCCTGGAGCCGCAATATAGAATTCTAAGTTGATACATTTTTTTCCTAAATTATCACTCTGTTGCCTTCTGGCCCCCATTATTTCTGAGGATAAGTCAATTGCTATTTTATCATTCCTCTCATTGTAAAGTACCTATTTTCTTCTAACTGCATTTAATATTTTCTTCTTGTCATTTTTCAGTGTTTTGACTTGATACGCATAAATGTGTTTTCCTTTGAATTTATCCTGCTTAAGGTTTGCTGAATCTCCTGGATCTTTGCACTGATGATTTTCATTAATTTAGGAATATTTTTGGACAATATATTTTCAAATCATCTTTCTGCCTCTTCCTCTCTCTCCTTTCTTTCAGAGACTACAATTATATATATATTAGAATAATTTTGTTTCTAGGTTCTGGGACTGTGTTATTCTGTTCATCTCAGGCAATTCTTTTCGTTTCAATTTCAAATATTTTATTTTTTATTTCTAGGATTTCCGCTTGTACCTTAATTAAAGTTTCCATATCATTCCACCAACTGTATTTTCCTGTAGACATTATAGGAAATATATCCTAATATTTTAGAATCATCATCTGCTAATTTTAATATCTATGTTGTCTGTAAGTCTGTTTGAATTGATAGATTTTCTCTTAACTATCAACCAAATTTTCTGTTTCTTCACCTATGTAGTACTTCTTTTTATTTTATCCTGCACATAGGAATGCTATTTTTGTAGGGACTCTGGATTATGTTTTTTTTTTTTTCTCTGAAGTGCACTGAGCTTATTTACCAGTCAGATAAATAACAGCCAAAGAACCTCAACCTTATGGGATCTTCATTTCAGTTTTTGTTAGGATGTATCATTTTTTAACTCTGCCGTTAAACCTAGGGCAAATCCCTTAGTCTTTAGAAATAGTACTTCTAAGTCATGAAAGTCCAAGCTATTTACCAAGCCCTTATAATGGACAAAACTTGAACTTTACACTCTGTCTTCTTTCATTGGGCAACTGCTGAAATCTCAGATCAGGTATTTCCATCTTCCAGCTATTGTTTACCTTGGGATAATTAGAACCTTTCCTAGTGCATGCAAGAGTTTAGTTGTCTTTGAAGAATTTAGGGAGAATTTATATGCTGATTTGGGTACTCTCTTTATTTATGACTACTTTCAATTCTCTTATTTTTTGACTCTTCAGTACCTAGTACCCTAATTAATCAGTTTTCAGACCTGTTCTCCCTGCTCCCTGTTTCCCTTACTCAAGGTGTAATCTTCTCTTTCTATTAATGAATTATCTTGCCATGGTTAAGCTGCTTTCTGAACTGTAATTATTTTTCAGTCTCCAATTGCATCCCCAATCTTTTTTGGGGTTTTGAAAATGGCTTTACTGGTTTCAGATATTTATTTTTGCATTTTCATATGCATTGAATCAAAAGTAACTTAGAGAAAGGGAAATAGGTAAAATTTCAGCTGCAGGTAGAAAAGGTTTAACTATAAGAACAAAGCAATAATTTAAACTCCCAACAGACATTATTGTTGAGGCAGGCCTGGAAGGGAAGGGACAAGCATTTAAATATCTAACAGAGATAGGAATTAATGTTCATTAAGAATATTAAAAATAATCAAGTCATATTGAAAGTAAGAAAAAGTAGGTCCATAAGAGGTTCCTCAAATCTCTGAAAAGCTGTTGAATTTATCACAGTATTATCATCAGGGACTACGGGCCCTTGGTACACATGGCATGGCCCTGCCTGTGCTGAGACACCTCAGTTCTGTTGACCAAACACAGGACCTGACTGTTCTACTTCACATGGACATTCCAACACAGAACCCACATTGAAATTTTTTGTAATTTTTCATGCTCAGAGAAGTTTAATGGTTTCTCACTCTGACTAAATAGATATCTTATCCCTTGATTGTACCTCATTTCTTTTTCTTTTGGAGAGGGGACCATAATAAAAATTGGAAAAAAGTGGAATAGTAAGTATTCCTTTTATTTATTAGGCTTTCACTGCCTTTCTTTATCCCTGCTAAATGTACTGTCCACATAAGAAAAATAAAATGTTGGCCTACCATCTGAGAAACTTGTTTTCCTGAGTGGTTCTGAAAATGACCCACATGTACTCTCTATGACAAACTATAAACTTTTGTGAGACTGTAATTGGGAAAAGAAACTGAGGCCATAGAATATTAATTCATGAATAAGCACAAGATGCTCAGGAATCAAAATAATGCCATTACTGACAGTATTATTTGATCAAATACATGAAACATGATTCATTTAGTCACCTTAATATAGGAGATTCTAGCTCATATTCCTTCATTAGATTTAAAAATATTCTCTGTAACAATAGATTTTACTCTGCCTAGGGAATCAACCACTAATTACTCTTTTTTCCCCGTGGTAAGTAAATACTTTACATTAAAAAAAAAAAATCAATGCTCAAAATGTTTTTCAAACTAATTACATTGAGCTTCTTTTATAATGTTTTTATTTAAAAAGTTTTTCATTTGAAATCCATTATTCCTTCAAGGCATTAGCGTTAATTGATCTAATTGCAATGGTTTCTCACATGATGCATGTCAGTGGTTTATATTAACATTCTGTCATCAGCTAAATAAATAGCTTCTCCTTGATATAGTTTCTTTGTAGTTAAAATCACATCCATAAATGCACTTTTTCCAGAGTTCGGTTTTTTTTTAATACTTAAATATAAGAAAAACAAATTTATTGCACATTTATCAACAGTCCAGAATTTTCAAGGAAATCAATTATAAGAGAATTTATTATTTCCTAGACTTGGTTATGTGTCCTTCAAGTGACCTGGACAAAAATCCTAGATGCCATCTATTATCATTGGTCTTCATTATGTCCATTATCCAAAGGACAAATGTTTCTATATTATCATCAGGAAAAGGTTCTTGGCTCCTTAGTACTCCCCCAAGCTCTGCTAATGGAAAAGTTAATATATGAGAACAATGACATATGGAGGAAAGAGTTAAAAATGACATTTGAGACTGAAACACCTCTTAAAATTTCTTTAAAAAGTGGATTAAGAACTCTAACAGTTGTAAGAACATTTTCACTCCATTCATAAGCCAGTATGTACCGCTTTTCTTTCTCTGTCAAGATGGAATAACCCTCATTCACATGCAAAAAGTGTCTTACTAAAGTGTAAGCAATCTGTCCAGGTACAGCATTTACAGGGATACAGCTTAGTTACAGACTTCAGCTTGGTCTCACTTGGACAAACTTGTCGTTTTTAACTTCTTTACTTACATGCTAGCTAAACAATTCACTCAATTTCTCAAAACATGAGATAGAGGGCTTATTACAGAGAAGATTGTCTCTATACCTTGTGATATGGCAATGAGTAAGACAGAATCTATGTCCTCATGGAACTTGCAGATAGTATTTCTTATAGAAAAGAAAGCATTCTCCAATAGCATTTGATAACCTAAATTTGACTTCTCATGTCCAGATTTCACACCCATCATCTATTGATCTTAACTCAAGATCATCTCCCATTAACTACTATTTGCTTTTTTTAAAAAACTTAGGTCTTTTCTTAACCTCAGTTATTACTTCATTCTTACATTTTACCAGACTATAATTTTCATCAAACACACTCTACTTACCTATTTTCTGATGCGTACCTTCAGCATCCAAGCTATCTTTAAGCTCAAACTATGAGTTCAGGCTAGCTACTAATGTCATTCAGGTGATCAGCTTAAGTATTTCCTTCCTTACTCTCCCAGTCTAAATTAGGTGTCCTTCCTGTATTTTAAATGTCACAGCACTTAGAACATATTTTTTACATCATCTGTGTACAATGCTTACATTCCAAACAAAACTATAAGCTCCATGAACATACACGCAAACATGTTTTTGTATGACAAAAGGAATATTATGACAACACACATATAACATGAAAGGGGTATTTCTTCCACGTACCATTTTAAGTCATGAGTCTTGTGATTGGACAATTGAATAAGTGAAAGACTGACAGCCCAAAACTAGGAATGCAACAGGGTACCATTTGTGAGTGGTTCATATGTAAATTATATGTAAATAGACTTGAACAAATAACAAACCCACACTTCTCCTTCCCCCCACCCTAAATATATAAACAGCAATAATGTATCTTAACAACTAAACTGGCTAGTCATAGTATGTCCCCCTCCCCCATATGTGTTGTTAATGTCACTGATTCCTGGTACTCAATTTTGAAAATTGATGATACTGGATATTTTTTAAATTGATTAATTACAGCTGCCACCCTGCTGGGTGTTACTGAGTTGACTTGTGTCTAGGATTCTGCCTGACAGCTATTGGCCACACAGGGACTTTAGGGGATAGAATACAATTTCTACCTAAAAATTACAGTTTTTTCAGAAGTAATAATGCTAGAAAAAAATGCAATCTTGGTCAAAGGTGACTTTTTCAGTTTTTATGTTTATTTCTCCCAGAGGGTTTTACCACTTTTACCGTAAGATAATGATGGGCTGTGTCGTATAAAATCAAGCAGAAATTACTCTTATCAGTATCATAAAAAACCAGTTAATATTTAGTGTTTTTATTAAGTAAGAACTTAGACAAATTCTCCTTGAAAATATTCACTGAATTGTTCATTTATATCACTGAAAAAAAAAAATTTACAATGTGGAGATCTATATCTGCATCTATCAAGTTTTGTTAGTTACAATTGAATATTCCATAATCAGAACTGGCTCCATAATTTGTGGAATCTAATACAAAAAAAATATATTGGGCCCCCTAGTTCAAAATTATTAAAACTTTCAAGCAGTGACAGTTCATCATTAAACCAATCATAGGGCACACTGTGTGACTGCACAGATTGCATGCTATAATTTAGATTTTTTATGTAAGTTACTTGGCTCTCTATATAATTACAAAAAGTCTTATATCTTCTGGAAGAATAGGCATAGCTGTTGACATTTGCACATAAGAAACTGTAGCATAGAAAAGCATGGTGTGACTAGCTAACGTTTCCCAGGAAGTCAGCAGAAGTATTCAGGTAGTAACTTCGGTGTCCTAACTCCAGTCTAGTTCTCTCTGTTTACTCTATCAGATTTCATCTTCAAATCTAACTCCAATTTCAACAAATGGCAAAAGCATTTATGACGGTTATACCCTGCTTCCTTTCAAAACATCACCTCTGGTGTCAATTCTAGGAATTTAACTGTATGAGACAAACAACAACTGTTGCTTTTGTGAATTACTTTTTTGCCCCATTCAGAGTCCAAAACATTGCAAGATTGGAGAAATAAGAAAACTCATAAAGCAGTAGCTCTTTTTTATCCAGTGCAGCTGAGAGATACAATTAATAAAAACGAGAGACTCAGCAGCCTAGCAGCACCCAAAGTAATAACTCCTTTTATGAATATGAGACATAGTTCCCAGGGCATCTTGAGGCAGGTTTCTACTCTATTGATTACATTGTCAGACAACACATTTCATATCACTGAGCATCCTATTTCAGAAGATGTGGGAAAGGGACACTGAGGAAACATAAATGTCAGAGGAAATAGGAATGTCTGTGAACCTCAGCACACATTTCTTGGAGCAATAAAGGTTATCTGCTTGGGAAGCCAGTCCCAGGAGTGATCAGAAATTAGAGAAGCAACTGCAGCCACGGAAGCACTTGAACATGAGCCAAGTATAGACAACATGGCACAAAAGTCCATACAATTGCAAGTATTCATTTCCTGGGAATTACCCGGAAGTTACCGATTTCTCATTTCTTCTTTCATGCATTGGGCAGGTTTTTACTTGCCAGGTCATATATTTAGCCATATTGACTCCTATGATGAAAGTCATTCCGTACATTGTGGGCAGGTATAAATTCAATACAATTGTCATGTTTTTCTGTGCCGTATTGCCACAAAGTTTTTTCTTCCATTAATTTTATCAGCAAATTAAAACTGCTGGTCAAGAGGTTTCATCAGGTATTTATTAAGAAGGTAAGGATCCTTGGTATGTTAACCACATTCTTTTCGATGATCGTCCTAAATAATTGTCCTTTTAAACTGGCAAACACAAAGTTCCCAGATTCTCCACACACTCTTTCTAATGCCCTTAACCTGCTCTTGCTTGCTTTGCTTTCTCAGTCACCAGCTGTGCCCTCCATCCTTTTAAAAGAAAGGCAAGAAGGGCATTTGTTGGGGACACAGGCATTTCTAACCAAGAAAAGTCTATCCAGGTAGAAATATTTCTTTGTCATTTAGAGATCCTGTTAGTTTAACTAAGTCCTTCTCAGTGAATCAGAAAATGTATTGAACACATACTAGCTGCTTTATATACATTATTTCTAGATGTTTATAAACACTAAACATGGAAATGTCATTCACACTTCAAAAGCTATGTGGGAATGGAGATAGGTTTTGAACATAAAGAAGTAAAGCAAGGAATATCATTTGCATCTGTGGAGGGGAGACAACCTAAATCAGCAATAACCAATTTTCTGAGATGGGTGAAATTGCAGGTGGGACTGTTATGTTTTGGGGTTTAGAGTATAAAACAGCTTCAAAATTTTCCTTTTTCCTGCTGGATTAAATTAGGGAAAATGTGTGGCCCCTCTATAAAACCTCTCTGGACTAATAACAGTCTGTAAATATGTCTGTTACAGAACAAGTATCACTCTATCATTCTAATTTCTTTTCATATTTCTATTAGGTTGTATATCTTTTGAAGCAAAAACATGTGTTAATTGTTGTTTTATCCAACAATGACAAATCAAATCTATAGTGTATGGCAAATCAAATCCATAGCAACAATTTTAATAATGTATCAGACTCTTAACATCATATTAGACACTGTGTTAAATGCTTGGCATTAATAATGCTAGCTCATCTTCATAATAACCCAATGATTTGACTACTTGCTATTATTCCCATTTTACTAATGGAAAAACTGAGGCTTACAGTTAAACAAGCACTAAATTAGGCTCTTAGTTCAGGGATTGATCAACAACCAGAAGCCCCTCCTTAGTTAAAAGCCCCATGTTGGCTTCCCTTCAGTTTCAGCAATAACATCTGAATACTGAGATGTAAACAAAGGAAAGCTATAGGCTCCTGTGAGGGTCCCCAGAGACAATCCTTAGGGTGAGGTACCCATCAGCAGGTCAGGAGACATCTGCTTGGCTAGAACAACAGCCTCTCTCGAGCTTGGAAACATGACCCTTATGACAGCTGGCTACGGGGAGTTCTTTATCCTATTGAAAAAGCAATGCACCCAGACCATAAGTTCTTGATATTCAGATTTTATCTGTTGTTTCCTCTTCTGTCCACAAACAAGAAGGTATGGATGTGTGTTTCCACTTCGGGTCTTGTTTCATTTGGTTGCTCCCATATATAGAACCTTAGCTGGACCTGTCTGTTTTATGTCATTGTGAAGTCCTTTGATTTTAAACATTTATTTGAATTAGCACTTTAGTAGAAGAGGACCAATCAACCAATGGATGTATGGCTCATTTTGATTGTGCTTTCTTTCATAGTAACTAGTGTGTTACTTTCTCATCCTCTTTTTGTACTTCAACCCCAAGAGCAGGAAAATTCTCAGATTAGGGGAGGAGGAGCACATGTGAAGCATACTTTCCATTTTCATCTGTATGACTTACAAGATAAAAAGATTCAGAGTTGACTCCACAAAATGGAGAAAGGTAGAACAGTATACTTTAGCATCCAGGTTAATGTTCCCTGAAGAAAAAAAACAAGTGAAAACCAGCAAAGCCCTACCCTTGTTGTACAATCTGCTTGGCTGGCAATAAGTAGTGTTAGCCCTTTACTTCCGGTTAGCTATTGTTCTTTGTTTTTGTTTTATTGAATGTCATCAATCCCAGAAAAGTAGAATGATGATGGGATTTAAGCACCAAAACCCCAACTTGCATACTTAACAACTATGTATTTCTTTCCTCTATTGTGCAATCCTCCAGAAATAGTGGAGTAAAAAGGAAAAGTACCCAGAAAAGGGGGAGGGAGTTTGAGGAGACATGGGAAATACCCATCTCAACCACTGGACCCTTGTTCCCTGCAGCCAAGACACCTAGGTTCCTTTTCTCCCTGGCTGGGTGCAGCGGATCCTGGCAGTTGTCCACCAGTAGCCCTACTCTAATTCCCGAGTCTTAACTGAGCACTTGACCAGTCCACAAAGGACCCCATTTCCCAGGTCCCCTTGTGGTCACATGACTAAGTTTTTAGCAGCAGCGGTAAGCGTGTCACTGCTCTCTCCTTGTCCCTTGCTTCTTTGCCCCTCGCTGGAATGTAGGTGTGATGGCAGATGCAGATGCCAAGAATCCAGAGATGAAAATGTATCTTGAGGACAGCAGAGCTTCCCTGGCTGCCATGGACTTCTTACTTTTATCTGTTATGTGAAAGAAAAGCAATAGCTTCTACGAAGCTTCAGCCATTGTGTCTACAGTCTTTTTGTTAGATCAGTTTAGACTAACCTCCAACTAATACAGGGGAAGGGGGCCCTCAGAAACCTAGCCTACTTTCTTTCTCTCTGTTTCCTTTCCCACAAGTCCCCAGTTACACTGATCCTAGTTCATGCCGTACTTTTCAAGACATCTTTGGTCATGATACATTTGAAAGCTGAAGTACAATTTTGTCCCTAGCTACAAAGAGATATGCATTTCTTCTTCTTTACTGATATTCTTCTAAACTGATGATGCCTTCCTTTCATTTTAAAATCAGAGATAGTCGTATTCTTTTTAGTCCTTCTAGTTTCAAGCCTTACCAAAAATAAATGAAAACTTTTGGATATTTATGAGTTCACCTTTGCAAATAAAAGTACAGAGTGATGGATGGTGCCTGAATCTCATCCATTAACAATTTCAGCATGTTTCTTCCTTGTGGTGGTTGCTTTAACCAGCTTCTCCACAGTGAATGCATTTGCTCTTCTGGACCATTTTTCACTAAAATGCATAGCAAACATCACTCCAAAAAGCAGCTCCAAGGAAAAAAATCCACAATATAAATTCCTATACATTGCAGAATCTTGTGGAGAGTAAGATGGTATAATTCAGAGAATCAAAAAATTTTTATTAGACTTGGATTCAAATATCATTTGTTATCTACGAATATTGGTCAGGTTTACCTCTCCAGCCCTCAGTTTTCATCTGTAATAATAGTTGCTTTCTGTGGATTAAGAGAGATAATGCATGTAATGTGTAGTTTGTAGAGTGACTAGCACATTGCCAATAGTCACTTACTGTTAATTTATCTCCTAGTAGTTAATGTTTTGATTCTCTTCTAAATTCATCTCCACAAGTAATTGACAGTCAGTGTATTTGGAAGCAGTGTTTGAAGCCAAAATGTTCGCCTGGTTTAGGGAGAGTGAATGTTTTGTCAAGCCACTGGGGCCTGCTCCAAATTCACAAAAACAACACAAAATGCTTACTGAACTGTAGAATGCTAATTATGCACCCTATTTATAATAATCTTACAAAGTCTCATTACCTACAGCAGTCACAATGCATTCATCTCATTTCTTTTTAGGCTGAGAAAATTATAGGAAGGCCTTGTCGTTCTTTTTGGAGTATTCTGTATTTGGTGACATTTCCCTAGCTTGCTGCAAAACAGCAGCTGCAATTAATTACTTTTTGAATTGACTAGAGGACAGCTTGTAAGTTTTCTGCTGCCCTCTGTCAGTTTTGGCACAATGAATTCTCTTTTATACTTGCATTTTACAACTTGCATTTTAAGCATTTCAAAGCTTGCAGGGCCTGAACATAAAATGATAGATAGAATGGCATACCATTTTGTATTTAGTGTTTTCCCAGAAAATCCATCTCCATGATGATAATCCACTCAGAATCCTAAAGTTTGCAGTTAACAAATATGTTTACTTTTTTAAAAGTTTGAAACTTCATAGACATGTCCTAATTGTCAAATTGACGTCATCTTATGCCCCTAAAAGGTTGGTAAAGTTCTCAACCAACTTGGGTTTCCCTATGTTGACCTCATTATTTTCCAAAATTTTAATCATCTGAAAGTGAAATGCAGGGAGCAAAGAAAATCCCAGCCTGGAAGTTCTTGTCAGTCCCACTTTGTCAGTAATTGCAAATATTTCCACTGTGTTCAGAGGCTGTGCTAAATGAAATGTTTTGTATTTATTTTACCTTCAAGTTTTCAAGTGCAGACACATATCATAGAACTTTTTATATACTGGTGTTCTTCTCCATAACTGACATTAAAGTAAAGTAAGGGGTTGTGAACTGTACAGAAATTTATATTACCCTGATCAGATAAATTGTTGATCATTTATAAATGATTTCAGAAGTTATTTTTGAATATAGGTTTTATATAGGTAATTTGATATCTTCAAATTCAATTTAAACAAGATGATTATCTTACATATATAAGAAGACAACATTTGAGGTCCCTTTCTCTAATCCACACCTCTGCTCAGCACCTGTCTTGTACCTGCTCTACATAAATAGCAAACAATTCTCAGCTTCACAGATAATGGGAGCCAGGCCAATTCATACTGACCTCTTCCAGAAGTTTCTAGACATAAATAATGTGAAAATGTGTAGTTTAGAGAATATTACAGGCTGAATACATGTTGAGGGGTTTATTATATAAAAATGAGTTGCAAATGTGAAAATGTAGTTTCCTACAAGTGAGTCAAAGGTAGTCACATTTGTTAGTGTCCTTTCAGTCAATTTGTTCTTCTATTTTAATAGTAGTAAAGAAAAAGATGTTAGAGGATGACATTTTGTGTCCTAGATTGACTGAGGTGTCAATTTGATAGTTTATCAGGGAGTCAAACATAAATGAGAGACAAACCATCCATATATCAGTTTGCAAAGGAAATGAATGATCCAAAACCTGTTCCCAGAATCCTGAATCTTTTCATCCACTTCATGAATATAATAAGGCTCCAGAGCGCAAGGAGAGGATTTTGTGAAAGAGATTGGTGAATACCATTTTTTAGAAAGAACCGTTTGTTTGCTGAGCTATCTCCTTTCAAGGGATCAGAAGCAAGGCACCGCCTTCTGATTTCATGCTGAGAAAGGGGCTTCAAAGGCATCAAAATATAATTTTCATAATGTTAACTCTCATACATACAGTGAATTTGTGTCAGCTTATGTAACTCATTAATGAATAAACAAGCCTGATGGCGATAAAACAAGGGAAAAATACACATATATATGTATATTCAGGAAAAAAAATTAGATAAAATTTCAAAGTTAGAAAATTGTGTAGTATCCTATAGGACAAAATAAATCATAACCATAGAAATCAATCATCTTATCTACTAAAAAATCATTTGCATCTGTACTGATCAAAAATAATTTATAACCGACCGACATTCTCTAAATTCATCTGTAACTTTTCAAAGCCTGAGACCTAATTATTAGTAAACAGTAAGTCAAATGTTACTTTTCTAGAGTGACAGATGACCTTTAAACAGACTAGTCAGACAATGCTTTAATATGAATTTGAAAGGGCACAAGGTAATCTTTTTTACCTTATTTATTTACTTCTTGCCTATTTGGGACAATATCCCTGACAAGGAGCTGGCCTAGAGTGTTTTGATATATATTCCCTGTAGTCCAAAAACAAAGCAGGGCCTGACTCCTGCCTGAAGTAGCTAGAATGGATTACAGCTGGGGTCTGATCCAGTCCCCGGAAATCTAGAAGGCAGTAGTCAGGCCAACTAACATCCGTGGTGGCAGAGGCATTTAGTGCCACTGCACTGAGAGGCTCCTGAAACCCACGTGTTGTGGAAGCATTCTCCACAGACCCGGTATGGGCCCTGTAGTTCAGAGGTAAGTACAGAGTGCTCCTGATCCTGACAAGTATGGTCTTCCAGAGGGCCAGAGAGACCTCAGAAGTAAGACTGGGGGTGTATGGCACATGCCCAGGGACTGAGTTAGAGGCTGTCTGGGAAGCAGACATCTGGCTGATTACGACAACTGCAGGAAAAAGAGGCCAAGCAGGCAACCTTGGAAATGCCAACAGAAGCATTCACAAGAGCAAGATCCGGCTTTCATCGTTAGCTAGGCCCACCCAAGATACTAACCTAAGTCATCTGCCAGACCATATGGCTAACAAGTAAGAACTGGCCTGTAGACTCACCTGCCTAACCCTTGCCCTGGCAGGAAAATGGAGAAGATGAGCATGAAGAAAGCAGAGGATAGCAGGACCTCACAACCCTTCCCACTGAGCATTCTGCCTGAAGTAGGTTAACTAAGTGACTTTTGTTTTTTTAGGGGGTGTTTTTCATTTATTTCCTCAACACACACCACAGATACACTTCTGTGATTCTTTTTTTTAATCCTAACTGAACTCTATTGTTTCCCCAGTTTTATTAAGGGGAATAATTGATATATAACATTGCATTCGTTTAAGGTATGCAACCATAATTATTTGATGTATTTATATATTGTAAAATGATCACCACACTAAGTTTAGTCCACATCCATCATCTCATATAGTCACTAATTTTTTTTCTTGTGATGAGAACTTTTGAGATACACTCTCTTAGCAATTTTCAGATATACAGTGTAGTATTGTAAATGACAGTCGCCATGCTATACATTACATCCCAGAACATATTTGTCATATAAACGGAAGTTTGTGCCTTTTGACCTTCACCCATTTTCCTGCCCCACCCCCTACCTGAAGTAGATTAAGTCCATTTTGCCACTAAGTCAAGTTTAGAAGTTTGACTCTTATGTGGACTAGATATTTATTTTATTAAAATTACAACCTTTCACAAGTAAAAATGACTATTTTTTTTCTTAATCTGAATGGGAACATAAAGTCAATAGCCTGTCCAAGTTTTCATTGAGGGGCAGGGGATGAATATATGCTTCTAAATAAAATTTTAAAGGGAGAATGGGAAATAGACATAAAAATGCATTCTGGTTACCATCTCTGGGCCATACTTTTTTATTAGGAGTAGAAATTGCTTCCCTTATATGAGGAAGCCAGGGAATGGGACTTACACACTTTTAAGGACAACATTTATTCACTTCACCACCTCATTATTCTGGGGTTTAGGAATTGAAAGTAAAACTTCACCACCAAGTTAGTAGAGAAAAACCACAACTAAAGAAATCAAAATTATAATAAATGTTACTTTGTTCCCTATTCCACTTTTAGATGTCTGTGCTAAACTTTTTAGGTGTGTGATGTAAAGAGAAATGTATGCCATTCCAGTGGGGGAAATTTTTCTTTCCAATACTACATTAACTTGACAGTTCAGAAGATATGTGATACTCCTCATAAATAAAATTTTACCTTTCAAGATAAAAATAAAAGTTACCATTTGAATAAAATCTTTTCTGTTTTGGCTTATTTTAGCTAGGGATGCAGCATGGTATTGTGGAAAAAAAAAGACTTTCAAAATTAAATAGTCTTTGGATTAAATCCCACCTCCACTATCTTTTAACTGTCTGACTTTGAGCAAGACATTTAATCACTTAAAGCCTCAGTTTCCTCATCAATACAATAGGGATATCTACTTCATTATATTTAAAGTGGAATTTTCCACCTTCCTGTATTTTAAATGGGGACTAGCTAGTATGCAAATCATTCCATGTTGACAAGAAAAAAGGTATTCAACTTTTTGAAAAAATTACTTGTAATCTTCAAGTCTTATTATATATATATATGACTTGGTGAAGAGTTATAACTTCTAAGCTTGACATGGAGACTTTGGATTTGAACTTCAAACTCAAATGTTTTCCTGTTAAGTTTACTCTGCTGAGCTGCGCCCCTGCGACCACCAGTGGGTCATTTGTTTTCCTCAGAACTCTGAACTGCCTGGCTGCAGCAAGTGACCCTTAGGTTTGAAAGCCAGGCATATTGATTACTCTGCTGATTCAAGTCATAATTCAAAGGAGAGAACTGGTTTTGAAAAATCTCTAGGTATTTTAGGTCCTTGGATAGAAATACCAATTTCAAAAGTCAGCTGGTTTGAATTCCCAAGTTCTGGAGACATAACAATTTGAGAGCTGTGTATAAACCTAGATGCTAGCTTGCTGTGAAATTTCGAGAAAAAAATAGCAATCCTTTAGAAAGAGGATTATAAAATAGATGAGTGCTGAAGACTCTGGCATTCTTGTCAGAACTCAGTGGGGAAAAGGGGTAGAACGAGGCTCCAGAACAAGGGAGCTATTCCTGGGGCACCACGACCCACCCAAGAGCAAGGAGCAAGAATTATCTCTAATGTTGTCAGAAGAGGCGACTTCTGATCATGAATCTAGAGATAGAGACCAGGAAAAGACCATACTGAGGTGAAAATATCAGCTGATCAATTGAGAAAGAGCAAACCAACTCTAACTGCAGTGCAGAATAAACCAATTTCACACACACGGAGGACTCAAAATTCAACAATACAACTAACTCTGCAAACCCGGTGACCTGTATTAATTATATTAAAGAAGAAAAATTGGTCCTTTCCAGTGTGCATGTGGATACCTTGGTCAAGTCACCTGGGCAAATGGGCTACAATGACAAATATACAGCATTTTGTTTTTTGAGAAACCTCCACACTACTTTACAAAGTGCACCAATTAACATTTCCAACAGCATTGAGCCAATGCTAAGTCTAACACTCTATATATGAGTGAATTCAATAGTTGAGCATTGCCTGAGGATAGACCAAAACATTTCTCCATCAGCTCTGGACCCCATTGGGAAGTTGTCCCCAGGAACATTAACTCCTTGCATTCTAGATTGCAAATGCCTGCTTGATGTGTGAGTCCCAAAAAGGCTACAGCACAGGAGAAGCCCAGGGGGGATAATGAAAGGCCCCTGGAGGCAAGAAACTGTCATCATGAAATGAATAGCTGAAATCAGGTGAGGCTGTGAGGATATTAGTCTGGGCACAGGCAGTGTATGTATATGATACAGCCATAGCTAGTGGGTTTAATGGTATAGTAGGCATTAGACAAGCATAATTAACTCTTAAGTTACTATTGTAATAACTATTAGAAAGGAAAATACACAGGTTCTGTGAAAAAGAAACTAGTGCAGAGGGAGTACTAATTTTGATGGAGTCAAAAAAAGGCTTCTGAGAAACTGACCTATACTCTGAAATCAAATTACAATAGTGATAGAGGACCTCTAAGGGCTATTCAAGTTTACAGTCTACAAGCTATGAGAGGTAACAGGGTGGGCGAGGGTAAATATTCATTTCCAGTTACATGAATGAGTATAGGATGCATTAAACAGTGCCTGGGAGTTTTGACTGAGTCCTCTGACAAAATTAGACCCCTTGGTACCTGTCACAATGTCTAGGATTCTAATATTATTCCATTCCCTCTAGTCCTACATTACACTATAGGAGATATTTTTAAAAACCAATTGCACTCCAGTTAATTAGTACCGTTCTTCTACATGCAGAGAGGTGAATTTCCATAACCTTTCCCAGCACTATTGCTAGAGATAAGAAAGATAATAATACATTATCTTTTTTCATGACAAGAGGTAACTTGTCTTCTTCCCAGAAAACTGGATTCCTGCCATTTCTTCCCTAAAAAACTCATACATGCCCTTAATTGTGTCAAGCACCACAACAAATTTTCAATTGTTCTGCTTTCAGAAAGACGTTATATATGGTTTTCCAAAGGCATTTCCCCCTAATATTTATAACATGTTTTTGATTCATCTGGACTCAGCTCAAAACTGTTGCTTATTAACATCCATTTGATGATTTGATGTCCATGCCAAATTTTGAAGATTATTGCATTTTTCCCCAAGAAGGTTTTTAGAGGAAATTGCGTTCTGCCAGAAAGAAGTGGAACTGGACTTATGAATA
Organism: Manis pentadactyla; assembly: GCF_030020395.1. Taxonomy (NCBI): domain Eukaryota; kingdom Metazoa; phylum Chordata; class Mammalia; order Pholidota; family Manidae; genus Manis; species Manis pentadactyla. Next base: position 95,523,573 of record NC_080029.1, on the reverse strand, counting down.
ATGGTAAATTTTGTTCTGTCATCAGTCAAAGGCTGTAGTTTGAAGAGACTAAAAAAAATTAAAAGAACTAACTGCCTTGATTAGTGGATACAGGAAACTGTCAAACTTTTTAACTCTGAACAAATGGATAAAGATTCTTACCTAGTGAAAGAAGATGAGATTCCAGGGAAGCCAAAAGCTTGGTTTTAGGTAAACATATTAGAGAATAAATTTAGTTTACAAGTTTATTTATTTAAAAAAACAGGTGAAAGACTTTAATTCCAGCCAACTAAGTTCCTGTGCCCCAAAGAACAACAGATGGAAGGAACAGTCTGAAGGTGCTCTATTGGCTGAGGAGAAAATAGACCTTGAAATAGATCACTTAGTCAGACCTCTCATTACTTTAACTACTACTCAGCATAGAATGGCACAACACGGATAATAAAGTATTATGTTCCCAAAGGCAGCTTCTTGAAAGGCTAGCTTGGCAGCTGTTCATTTCACCTGGAAATTTCAATTCAACGTTACAACAAATGGAGTCTGGCATGGAACTGTGAGAATCCCTAATTTATTAACTTCAAGAGGCAAGTTTTAAAGGGATAGTTTTCCTTTCTGTGCATAATACTTTAACAAAGCTCAGAATCATTTACATGGACAAGGGAATTCAAGCACACTGATAGTATTTTATGAGGTTAAGCTAAGCTAGCTCATAGGCTTGCATTGCACAAAAAAAATAATATTTCTGGATCTTCAGGGATTCTGTGGGGGCTCCAGATTGCATAAAGAAAAATCCACCAACTCCTAAATTTCTGTTAATTCCCATCTTTATTCTTTTTTCCATATTGTTATCATGCATTACTTCAATAATATACCATAAACTCCTTTGCATATGTAAAAAAGTTATCAAATTGTACACATTAAACATACTCATTTTATTGAATATCAATTATACCCCAATAAAGCTTTTAAAAACTATCATGGAGGGTCTGCTCAATTTCAAGGAGGACCAAAAAAGATTTATCTCTTTTAATATGGCTTATTGCATTTATTGTTTTTCTTTTTTTATTACTGTAGTTGTTTTTAATTGAAATAGAGATACAATATTATATTGGTTTCAGGTGTGCAACATAGGGATTCAACAGTTATCTACATTATTAAATGTTTACCCAATAATGTCAGTTACCATCTGTCAACATACAGAGATACTACAATCTTATTAACTATCTTCCCTATGCCGTACTTTCATCCCCATAACTAATTTATTTCATAATTGGATGTTTATACTTCTTTATATTCTTCAACTATTTCACCTATCCCCACACCCCTCCCCTGTGGCAACCACCAGTTTGTTTTCTTAGTTATGAGTCTATTTTTGTTTTGTTTGCTTATTTGTTTTATTGTTTAGATTCCACATTTAAGTGAAATCACATGGTATTTGTCTTTCTCTGACTTTTTTAACTTAGTATAACACCTTCCAGGTCCGCCCATGTTGTCACAAATTGCAAGATTTCATTCATTTTGTGGCTGAATAATATTCCATTATACATAAATATCACATCTTCTTTATCCATTCATCTATTGATGGGCACTTTGGTTGCTTCCATACCTTGGCTATTGTAAATAATTCTGTGATAAACACAGTTCATATATTTTTTCGAATCAGTGATTTTGTTTTCCTCGAGTATATGCTCAGAAATGGAAATACTAAATCATATGGTATTTTTAGTTTTTGGTTTTTGAGAAACCTTCGCACTACTTTCCATAGTGGCTGCACCAATTAACATTTCCATCAGTGTAACATTTTCTCCACATCATCCCAGAACTTGTTATTTCTTGTCTTTTGGATAGTGGCTATTTTGACAGGTGTGAGATGATAGCTCATTTTGGATTGGATTTGCATTTCCCTCATGATTACTGATGTTGAACATCTTTTACGTACTTCTCCACTATACGTATTTCTTCTTTGGAGAAATGTCTGTTCAGGTCCTCTGCCCATTTTTTAAATGATTTTTTTTTTATGTTGAGTCATATAAGTTCTTTATATGTTTTAGATGTCAACCCCTTCTTGGATATATCGTTTATAAATATATTCTCCCATACTGTAGGTTTCCTTTTTGTTCTGCAAATGGGGTCCTTTGCTGTACAGAAGGTTTTAGTTTGATATTGCCCTATTTGTTTATTTTTGCTGTTGATTCCCTTGCCTGGGGAGACATATCCAGAAAAAAATTGCTAATGCCAGTGTTCAAGAGTTTACAGCCTATATTTTCTATGAGCAGTTTTATGGTTTCAGGTGTTATATTTAGGTCTTTAATCCATTTCAAGTTTATTTTTGTGTATGGTATAGGACAGTGACCCAGTTTCATTCTTTTGCATGTAACTGTCCAGCTCTCCTAACATTTTTTTTGAAGGGATCGTCTTTTCTGCATTGTATATTTTTGCCTCTTTTGTTATATATTTATTGATATATAAGCTTGGGTTTATTTCTTGGGTTTATTTCTCTCTATTCTGTTCCATTGATCTATGTGTCTGTTTTTGTGCTATACCATACTGTTTTGACAACTGTCAGTTTGTAGTATAGTTTGAAATCAGGGAGTGTGATACCTCCAGCTTTATTCTTCTTTCTCAAGGTTTGTCTGTTTCAGGTCTTTTGATAGTCTGTGGAAAATGCAACAGATTTCTATATATTGATTTTGAATCCTGAGACTTTACTAAATTCATTTATTCTAATAAAATTTTGGAAGAGTCTTCAAGGTTTTCTGTATGGAAAATCACATCATCTACAAATAGTGACAGTTTTACTTCTTCCTTATTAATCTGTATGATTTTTATTTCCTTTTCTTATCTGATTGGTGTTCTTCAGACTTCCAGTAATATGTTGAATAAAAATGGTGAAAGTGAGCATCCTTGTTTTGTTCCTAATTTTAGAGGAAAATCTTTCAGTGTTTCACCATTAAATATGTTGTTGGCTTTAGGTTTGTTGTATATGGTCATGTTGTATATGTGGATTTGTTGTTGAGATATGTTCCCTGAAAAGCCAGTTTGGTGAAGTTTTTGTCACGAATGGATGCTGAATTTTATCAAATGATTTTTCAGTATCCATTGAGATGATCATATGGTTTCCATCTTTCTTTTCATTCTTCTGTCAACGTGGTATATCATATTGATTAATTTATGAATATTGTACCATTCTTGCATCCCACTTAGTAATGATGGATGATCCTTTTGATGTATTTTTTTAATTGAGTTTGCTAATATCTTATTAAGGATATTTGTCTGTTTATCAGGGATATTGGTCTGTAATTTTCTTTTTTGTAGTGTCTTTGGCTTTCCTATCAGGGTGATTCAGCACATAGAATGAATTTGGAAGCTTTCCTCTTCTTTAATTTTTGGAATAGTTTGAGGAGGATAACTATTAACTCTTCCTTTGATGTTCGGTAGAATTCTCCTATGAAACATCATGGCCTGGATTTTGGTCTGTGGGAAGTTTTTGACAACCAATTCAGTTTTATTACTAGTAATTGGTCTGTTCAGACTTTCTCTTTCTTCCTGGTTTAGTCTTAGAAGTTGCATGTTTCTCTGCTTCTAGGAATTTATTCATTTCTTCTAGGTTGTCCACTTTGTTGGCATGTAATTTGCACAACAATTTCTTATAATCATTTATATATCTGTGGTGTCAGATGTAACTTTTCCTCTTTCAGTGCTGATTTTATTTGAGTCCTCTCTTTTTGTTGATGGGTCTGGCTTATGTTTTGTCAATTTTACTTATCTTTTCAAAGAACTAGCTCTTAGTTTCATCAATCTTTTCTACTTTTTTTAGTCTATTTCATTTATTTCTGCTCTTTATTATTTCTTTCCTTCTACTAACTTATGGCTTTGTTTTTTCTTTTTCTAGTTCCTTTAGGTATAGGGTTAGATTATTTGAGATTTTTCTTATTTCTTGAGGTAGGCTTATATTGCTATAGACATCCCACTTAGAACTGCTTTTGCTGTGTCCCAAAGATTTTGAACTGTTGTGTTTCTATTTTCATTTTTTCAAGTAATTTTTATTTCCTCTTTGATTTCTTCATTGATTGATTAGTTTAGCTGCTTACTGTTTAACCTCCACATGTTTTATTTTTTCTCAAGGTTGTTTTTCTTGAATTGATTTCCAGTTTCATACTATTGTGATTGGAAAAGATGTTTGGTATGATTTTAATTTTCCTAAATTTATTAAGGCTTGTTTTACAGCTTAAAATATGATCTATCCAGGAAAATGTTCCATGTGTACTTGAAAAGAATGTGTATTCTGATGTTTTGGAGTGTGATGTTCTCTCTCTATGTATTAATTCCATTTGATCTAATGTGTCATTTAAAGCCACTGTTTCCTTACTGATTTTCTGTGTGGATAGTCTATCCATTGATGTTAAGTGGGGTCTTAAAATCCTCTACTATTATTGTATTATTGTCAACTTCTCTATGTCTGTTAATATTTGTGTTATATATTTAGGTGCTCCTCTGTTGAGTGTATAGATGTTTAACATTGTTATATTTTCTTGCTAGATTGAGCCCTTCATTATATAAAGTTCTTCTTTGTCTCTTGTTATAGTGTTTGTTTTAAAGTCCATCTTGTCTAATAAGTGTTGTTACTCCCACTTTTTTTCATTCCTCTTTGTATAGAATAACTTTTTCCATTCTTTCAGTGTTAATCTCTGTGTCTTTAGGTCTAAAGTGAGTCCATTGTAGGCAGCATATAGATGAGTTTTTTTTATTCATTTAGTCACCCAGTGTCTCTTGTTTAGAGCACTTAGTTCATTTATATTTAAAGCAACTACTGATAAATATGTTGTTTAATGTTTTCTGATTGTTTCCATCATTATTCTCTGATCCCTTCTTCTCATGCTTTCTTTCCTTGTGTGTGATGACATTCTTTAGTGTTATAGTTGGATTCCTCCCTTTTTATTTTTTGTATATCTATTGTAGATTTTTGGTTTGTGGTTACCATGGGGTTTATATATGATGTCTCGTGTATATAGCAATCTATGTTAAATTGATAATTGCTTGAGTTCAAAAACATTCGAACAGTATATATTTACTCCCCCTCCTCCAGACTTTGTGTTTATGATATCTCCTTTTACACCTTTTTATTTATTGATTCCCTTAACTACTTTTTAGAAGAAATTGATTTCACTACTTTTGTCTTTTTGATCTTCAAACTGTTTTAAGCAATTGATCTACTTACTAACTTTGCTATATGTTTGCTTTTATCAGTGAAATTTTTTCTTTCCATAATTTTCTTATTTCTAGGTATGGTCTTTTCTCTTCCTCTTAAAGAAATGCCTTTAGCATTTCTTTTAAGATGGATTTAGTAGTGGTGAACTTTAACTGATGTTTATCTGAAAAAATATTTCTCTTTCCTTCAACTGTGAATGATAACCTTGCTTGGTAGAGTGTTCTTGCAAGGAATTTTTTTCCTTTTAGCGCTTTGAAAATATCATGCCATTACTTCTGGCCTGTAGAGTTTTTGCTGAAAAACCAGCTGATAGTCTTAGGGGTTTTCTTAATTTGTTGCTTTTCTCTTGCTGCTTTTAAGATACTCTCTTTAAGCCTTGACATTTTAATATGATGGGTTTGGTGTGGAGCTCCTTGGATTCATCTCGTTTGGGCCTCTTATGTTTCCTGGACCTGGATATCTTGTTTCTTTCTCCTGGGTAGGGAAGTTTTCTGCTGTTATATTATAAAACTGCAAATAAGTTTTCCACATTTTCTCTCGCTCTTCTCCTTCTGGAACTCCTATAATGTGAATGTTAGGACATTTGATATTATTCCAGAGCTCTCTTTACCTATTCTCATTTATTTTAATTCTTTTTTCTTTTGGTTGTTCATTGTATGTGCTTTCCATTACTCCGTCTTCCAAATTACTGATCTATTCTTCATTATCCTCTAATCTGCTGTTGATTTCCTCAAGTGTATTTTTCATTTAATTTATTGTATTCTTCATCCCTGATTTTTTTTTTCTAAGTCTTTATTGAAGTTCTTCCTGAGTTTATCCATTCTTCTCTCAGGTCTGGTAAGTAAGTAACTCCATAACCATGACTTTAAATTATTTATCAAGCGGATTGCTTAACTCTGTTTCATTTAGTTCTTTCCATGAAGTTTTATCTTAGTCTGTCATCTAGAGTGTATTCTTCTGTCCCCTCATTTTGTTTAATTTTCTGTTTGTTTCTATGGATTACACAAAAGGGCTCTCTCTTCCAATCTTTAAATCATGGCTTATGTAGGAACATCCTTTGGAACTGTGCATGCCTGGAAGTTTTGGCTGGCTGGCTGGAGGCCACATTAGTGTAGGCCAGAATGCCCTGGTGCCCAGACTCCCAGGGTGTGGTCTGAGACAGAGGGGCATGGACCAGGGGTCTCCAGCCAGGGCTGCACTAGTAGGTGGTTGGGGAGGGAAGGCACATGGGCAGGGGAAATCCAGTTGAGTACTGTACTAGTTAAGATGGTTTATTTCTTACCTAAATTTTAGTTGTGTCAGTTCTCATAGTTGTTGTTATTGATATTAATTTCACTATGTAATTGCTCAAAAAATTTTTATTGGCACTGAAATCATTTCCAAATGTGGTCTGAATACCCCTTCTGGGCTTTGTTCGAAACAAGTCAATACATATGGCATTGAGAACACAAATCATAATGCATTGCACCTATGTTAAGTCTTACCTTCAGAGTACATGACAGATGTCAAGAACAATAATATTCCAAATGTAAAGTTGACAATTTTTCCCTTCCTTTCCAAGTGCAGAAATTCCTCTAAGGCTCTACATGTTTTACTTGAAATGTAAATACAATTGCTCTTGTTTGCTGTGACTGTTTCTAGTCACCTGTATATTTATTTTTGTCTTCTCATGTAGATCTTGTTCTTATTAACAAAGAACATTTGCTTAGAGCATTTTTCAATGGAAAATTTAACAAGAAATGCTTTAATCCATGTTATACCCCAGAGGAATATGCCACATTCACAAAATAACAGTGACTTTTTGGTTCTTTGTCTAGAATAGAGGATGGGGAAGGAGTAGATTTTACTCTAGATAGAATAAGTGGGGAAAAAAAGAAAATATACTGAAACATTGAGTTATCATAGCCGAGAGGAAGAATTATTGGTGAGTTTCATTTTTTTTGTATTTGTATTTCTTTTAATTTCCTTACAATAAACATGGCATTCTGTTTTAATAAAAAAATATTAAAAAATTAGAAGGAACAACTTGGAAAAACCAGAAACAACATTTGAGCCTTTCAAATTGGTGAAGCTAAAATCCAACTGTTTTTCCTATAGAGGGTAGGAAATTCTTTTAATAGAAATACAAAAAGGAAAAAAAATACTGAAATGCAAGCTTCTCAAACTCAGTACTGACACCTTATTCTCAATATAAATTATATTTTATTGAGATGCATCTGTATAGTATGAGGCACTGTAATATACATGAAAGCTAAATAAATTAGTAAAGTACCACAGCTGCCCACAAAATAATAACCAAATGGAGGAAGTAGATACATACCCAAATATGAAAACTGCTCTGTCGACATATGTATTAGGTTCTGAAAATATATCCTCAAATTCAGTTTGGTAAACCAAAGTGTGTAAGTAAACACTAACACCATCTGTTGGTGGTAGTCTTGCTCGACTGGCTTTTAACTTAAATATAGTTTCCTTTTCTTTGATGAAAATTATATACAATGTTATGTATGTAAGAGTGGTGCTCCTCCAACATGCAATAGGGTAGAGAGAAGTATGTCAAATGTCAAGAAGGTACAGGAGCGAGAGAGGTGGGATATGTGGAGGCTATCAAATCTCTCTCCTTTGGGGAATGTCAAGGCTAGAACATAACATTAATGAGTGGGCAGAGACATCCCGTGGAAGGATTACTTTATCTTGTTGAGGACTAATGGTCTTCGATGACAAGTGTCTTTATTCAGCAATGGTAAATGGAGATGTAGAAGGTGAGTGGTCAGGCTAATCCTCACTTATCTTAGGACTGCCCAAGAAGTTACTAACATTGCCACTTGAGACTTTAAGATTATTAAGTTTTTTTTGAAAATTGCTCCTCTGCAATTAATTTAGATGCGACAAGTGTACACACACACACACACACACACACACAAGTGATCCTCATTATTTCTGGATAACCATAAAGCCAATACCTGTAGGATTTTCATGGTCATTCACAGAATGCACAAAGTTAAGAAAACCTTGAACCATCCAAGGCACATTCCCTCCTGAAATCAAACTAGGCGACACCTATCTTCTTTCAGCTCTTAATTTATTATCAAGTGCTTACAGTAAGTGCCACAGTTTTTTGCATTTATGTGGTTTTAATTGCTTTTGCTGCTTAAAATGACCCCCAAATGTAGTGCTCAAGTGCTGTCTAATGAACGTAAGTGCAAGAAGGCTGTGATGTACCTCACAGGGAAGTACATGTGTTAGATGACCTTCATTCAAACATGAGCTTTAGTGCTGTTGGTCTTGAGTTCAATGTTAATGACTTGGCAATATATATTTAATAAAGTATCTTATATACACATAAAACAAGGCCATATATTGATCAGTTTGCAAGAATGTTATGATGAAAGGCTTGCATATATACAAGGAAATGAAACCTAACTTTTATTTTCCCCAGGAACAATGATGCAACGTTTGCTAATTCAGTGTTTTTGAAACAACTTAATAGAACAGAGCCAATAGGAGTATTGTCTGTATGTATTTATATGTGTATATATATACATATACATACATACATATAGTTTATTTTAAATACCCCCTTATAACATACATATGTATATATGTCTGCATACATATATACAACTATACATATTGACTAATCAATTGACTAATACCATACCTTATTTTTCCAATGCAGGAATTGGAAAACATTGTAAGCTTTAGATTAATTGCTATAAATCATACTTGTATGTTTGTGAGAGACAACAGAACCTCTTTGAGATTAAAATTGACCTAGGAAATCTGGGCCTCGTGAACACTGCTCAATGACTCTAATTCTGTTACTGGAGAAAGCATAGAGGATAAGGAAACTGCCTGTTTGGTTCCGTTTCTTCCTTCTGGCCAAAGAATACTTTTCAATGCCTGAGCAAAGAGAATTAGAAAATGAAGAGGAATGATGACCAAGAAAATTAATTAATTAATTAAAACCTCTGAGTACTATTAAATCTCCTTGCCTCCCAAATCAGGTTTTTTTTTACATCCTTCTCATTATTTTTGGCATCTGTTATTGCCCTTACGGACCTCAACTTTCCATCTTCTGGATGAATTTAATTAAATTCCTTGGGCTAAAAAGCAAAAATTAGGAAAAATTTCATAGAGAGATAAATGCTCTTGAATCAAATCAAAAGGAGACATAGAAAGAACTAAAAAGGAAATACAGTCAAGAACTACGTAGCTCAGAGTTTAGCCAAGAAAACTAAAAAAAGAGGCAATTTTTAAAGCAGAAGCTATGTGGTTTCTCCCTCTATTCAGAAGAGGACAGTAACCAAATTTAGGGTTTTATTCAAACTGCCCTTTACTTTTTTGATACCATCTTCCAGAAACAGCTACTTCTTTGTGAAAGGTTAATCCCATAAGTATGCATTCAACGTGGAAATGGCATGCATACTTTTCAGAGCAGTCTCTAACCCTTTATCTAGTTTGTCGAAACTTAGTCCTGTCCCAGGACTCAACTATGAATTTTAGGTGAGATTTTAACTGTAAGCAATGATTGCTGAAACAGTGCTCAAATTTATTCCCCACATATTTGGAGAATGAGGAAAACCATCTATCTTCTTTAAATCTGTATTTGGGAATTTGATTTTAATTTCAACTGCCAAGAGCATGGGTAGAATGGCAATCCTGCAGTACAGCCATTGTCAGCTCCATTAACTACAAGAACAAAATTGAACTCAGAGTGCAGAGAGACTACTGGTCTCATGGCAAGTTTGCACCTTAACAGGGGTGTCCTGCTTTTGCAGACATAAGAGGACCCATGACAAAGGGTGTGCACCATAACATTGGCAGTCCATCTTCTTCTGCACCTGCTTGCTCTGTTACTCTGTGTGGAGAGATGCATAGCATGCTGGTAACACACACAGCCCCTCCTCTCTGCATGACATGTTCTCCATCATTCCTCTCACTCTCTCTTCTGTAGCATTGACCTTGTCCAGTGTCCGAGGCCCTTTTAAAGTTAATGATCTTAGACTCTGGAAATAGTCTTTAAACATATGACAGGTTAGTATGTAGAGAATGACAGCCAGCTGTTTCCCATCTCACTTGAAGATGGAATACAGACTGCTGCCACTCATTCCTGGAGGCCTGAGTAAACGTTCCTGATCGTGATGACGATGATGTTGATCAGACAGCATCGGGCACAGAGAAGACCTGGGCCGCTGTCTCAGGACCCTTACTTTGATTTAAAAGACATCAAAAATTCTGAATCTAGTTGCTGATTTGAATTTACTATGCATTTAACAAGAATTTACTAAGCATCCACTGTGAGACTAACACTGTGATTGAACTGGAGTGTATGAAATTTTCGGCCAAAAACCTATTACTGTCAAGTTGACTTACAACTTATTTTAAAACAAGGACTTTCACATGTGAAATTATCAAGCACTGTTTAAACATAACATGTAATTACTGTACTGACAATAATGAACTGAGGCAGTTTGAGTACTTAAGGGAATCTTCATGAAGAGGTGAGGCTTTAGCTAGGCCTTGAAGAACATATAGGATTAGGAAGTAACATAAAGTTATGTACTCATTCTATAAATAGTCACTGTATTCCTAATGGTGTTCTAGTACTACCAGAATCATTAAATGATACAGTTAAAAGGCATACTTGAGATTATAAAGTACTCTTTCATTTCACAAGTGAGAAAATGGTATTTAACCCTTATTCTCTCTGGGTGAACAAGTACAGCAAATTAGTGGTAGAACCAGGGGCATAGTTCATTTCTACTGAGCTCAGTATTTCTATATGAAAAGTACATCATTTCTCCTGCCTTAATTGTCCAGTTAGGAAGCCAGGACCAACATTAGTACTGGTCTGGAAATTATCGCAAAGTATCATAAGAACATCATTATGATAAAGTAAGGGTAAAAAAAATCCCTTCATCCACTAAAATCATCACCCTGAAGACAAAGCAAAACAAGAAACATTTCTATTGTTAAGAAATTAGTCTCTATATGAAGTAATTCTTTTTACAGATTTTTTCTTATAAAATATAATGCTGTGATTCTCCAAACATTTCACATGTTTGATTAATTCTTTTTTATTTTACTTATTACAAAAGTATTATCTTTAATAAAATGTCTACAATGAATCTCCAGTTTACTGTGGTTGTCAAGTCTATATATTAGTCAGAGTTATTAAATTCTAATTTATTTTATACTAACTTTCCAGACATCAATATATCTTTGATTATATTTTGGAGTAAATATTTTTTTCTTTTTCCTAATAGTGAGAGCAAAGAAAAGAACCCAGGTATACAGTGAGGCATTCATTGAGAGGCAGCATACACAGGGGTTAAAGTTTAATCTCTGAGTTAGAGTGATTTGGCATCAAATTCCAGTCTTGGAATTTGTGCAACTATGGACAAGCTAATCTCAGTAAGCCTCAATCCCTTTTCTTCCATAAAACAGAGACTATTGTACCTAATTCACAGGCTGATTGCAAATACTGAAGTAGACAATGCATGTAAGATAACTAACAGTGTTTGACATGCAGTATATTTTCAATAAATGGTCAGTAAATGTTAGTTATTAAATACCTTGAAAATAGAGATGATTTATGTTTATGTTTGGCTGCTAAACTGATGTCAAGGTTGCTGACCAGGTAATTATAGCCACAGTTATGACAAAGATTATCAATTGTGCATGAAGTTGTAAATGCATCTAATTGAGCATGCAACTGTCAGGAAAGAAAGATGAGTAGAAGTCCAACCAGAATTGCCCTAGCTTGAGCATCTGTTAATTACATACATATAGCAATTGAGATTTTGATGAGATTTTTTCTAACTTTGAAGCTAATTAATGAAAATTTTAGAAAACACAAATATATAAGGAAGTCAACAAAAATCATATGCAATAATACCATTTGAAGTCAGTAAACTTGATGCATTTCTTTTCAGATTTTCATATGTATATGAAATTTTCATTATAAATATAATATTGTACACACATAAAATTTATAAAATTTATATTTTAAAGGAAACATCAGAATCTAACCATATGAACCTTTTATATTTTGCTTCCTCACATATTACATATTTTCTGAAACATTAAATAATATTCAAAAGGGTTATTTATTATATAATATCCCATTGAATGATTTTGTATTGCCTTTTTTAGACATCATTTCTAATTATAGTCTATAAATAATGCTAAAATGATCATCCTTGGAAAGAAATATTTGTCTTTGATAATTTCCTCCAGATAAATGCTTAGAAATGGTTTTACTGTGTTGAAAAAAAGTAATTTTTTAAAGCTCTACATGCATCCAGATAAACTTTCCTACAGAAATTTATGCCAATTTACACTCTCATTACATATAAGGAAGTGTTAGACACTCAATTCACCGCCTCACCACATGCCATCATCATTCATCGTAACTATAACAATCATTGCCGGTAATTACTAAGCCCTTACCATACAGCAGGTCCCATTCTATTTACAGACGCTATACTTTATATCTTCTCAATAACTCTAAAAGGTATATTTTAATTGTCCTCATTTTACACATTAAAAAACTGTGGCATGGATAGATTAAGATAAACATCCAAAGTTACTCAGAAATGAAGTAGGAACTCAAACCCAGGCAGTCTGACTTCAAAGATTGTGCTTTTAAACACAAAACAATGTTTTCCTACAGCATTCACCAATACTATTTTTTTTTTTACTTTCTACTTCTTTTTTTTTTGTTATCATTAATCTACAATTGCATGCAGAACATTATGTTTACTAGGCTCCCTCCTTCACCAAGTCCCCCCCCACAAACCCCATTACATCACTGTCCATCAGTGTAGTAAGATGCTGTAGAATCACTACTTGTCTTCTCTGTGTTGCACAACCCTCCCCATGCCCCCCACTACATTATACATGCTAATCATTATGCCACCTTTCTTTTTCCCCACCCTTATCCCTCCCTTCCCACCCATCCTCCCCAGTCCCTTTCCTTTTGGTACCTATTAGTCCATTCTTGGGTTCTGCGAATCACCAATACCATTTTTAAAATATTTTTCTGATTTGAAAGACAAAAATACCCATTGTTTTATTTTCCACAATTTTATTAATAAAGTTAAGGTTCTTAATATGTTGATTTGCTTTTTACATTGAGTTTTCTAGTGTGAATTTTCTGTATGTGTTCATCACTATATAGAATACTAACCTCTGGAGGCTAGATTCTAAAATTAGATTCTGATTGACTCACTTTGGAGTAATAATAAATATGGATTTTTCAAGGTTGTGACACAGTTTATTCATTTGCATGAATTTGGAGAAATTTTGCTGATTGCATTCTCTGGTGAGCCCTGGACTCCCTGCCTGCCAATGTATATTGCATTTTACAGGTCCTTTTTAGATGTTCGCTTTAGTTTGTAATTGACGGATATCCCAAAAGCAAAAAGTCACAGGAGATTTAGTGAATGTGAAATGGTAAATATTGAAAGCATTTTAAGTATTGATATGAAAATAGATCTCCTCACTGGATATCTTTTTGTTCTGCTGTTTCTGGAACGAATACATTAGTTTAAAATTTTTAAGCATAGCAGATGTGAAAGTGCTAGTGTTTAGATTGGTAATAGACTGCTCTCTGCCAGATTTCCTGGTAGTTTTCTATGTTCCGGAAATACTAGAGACATTTATGCCATAGTGATATTTCCAAGTGCTTTAATCAATCCACAACACTCACATGATTATTTACCATTGCAGAAATACTCCTGGACTAGAAGAAATTGCTTACAAATGGGGTTTGAAGAATAAGTGTTGTATTTCAATAGAGGAGAGGATGGGCAGGAGGTTGGGGTGCAGCAAAAAAGAGAAAGGAAGTCATGAGCCAAGTGTATTTTTCAACTAAAAAAAGAAAAGTGAGAAATCAGAATAACTTGGTGAGGCTTAAAGGAGTGTCATTACTCCTTGGAAGTCTGAGGAGTTTCCCTCCAGGGAAATCCAGGAGCCAACAAAGTCCTACAGTTTGGTTTGGGACTGGTATGCAAGAAAGTCCCACCAGCAATGAAAAAACCTCTCCTCATTTTCTTTTCACTAAAAATTTGTATGCAAAATATCATTATATAAATCTACTTGTCATAGTCCTGACAGGAGATAGATGGTCCAATGAAATGAAGTTATTTAAAGTGTTAAATAAAAGATTCCTTTTTTTTTAACAAGTGAGTAAGTATAGGTTAAGGGAACTAACAGGGCAAACTTGGTGACACACCCAGGGTTTAACTTCTAACAGAAGGGAGCTGTTAGCACTTCTAACCTGAAGAGACAGGCGTGATGGGGAGGGAAGATATAATGACAGTTGGGGAGAACCGCTACTATTAGAAGAGAAACAGTCATTGATAATTGATTTATTTCTTTTTCTTCTGATCTTTTGGTGCCTCACGTAAAGTAAACCCAATACGGAAGTAGAAGACAAAGGAACATCAGTATACAATCCACGGAGGTCTGTCTCACAAGGCTCACAGCAGTGCAGAAAAAGAGAAGGGATCTGGAAGGGCAAACAGAGCAAAGAAATTTTGGCTTTCATCAATGTTAAGCTCTCTGAGGCAAGTCTCAGTTCTAATGCCCTTCCATCTCTGATTCCACATCTAAAAACAATATGCTCCGGCACTATGGACACACCTCCCCTACCTAAAAAGTACAATCATCTAAGAAGGAAAGTCATATACAAGTGTCTTCCTAAATCCCTCAGGTTATCTGCCACCCCTTACTTCTCTCAATATCCATCAGTACCCAGCACAGTGTCCTACACATCAGTCCCTCAGTTTGATGGAAATAGTAAAATACTTGCATGAGGTTATAGCAATAGCAAACAAAAAATGCCCATCCTGATTGGCATGGAGTAACTCAGTTAACTTGATATATATGCAGTAAAATAGGTAAACAACTGTGAAGATGTAACTAAGACAAATTGTTACCAAAAAAGAGAGTTTATGCAGACTGATTCAGGACTTTTACAGGCTAATATGAAAGCTTTAAATTCCCTGACGCCCTGGTGGGCTGGTACTTCTGTGGTAGAGAGAGGAGAGTCCAAAAACTGGGAAATTTTAGAGAAACTGGAAATCAAATTTTGAGAGAGGAATGGTAAAATGAAAAGATTATATCCCCACATCTGAGACTTAGCAGAAAGTCTGTCTCCTAGAACTCTCATTGGTAATTTATTCAGAGAATTTCCATAGGCAGAGGCAGTGGTGTGCTGCTCAATGTTCAAAAACAAAGCCTCTTGGGGAAGCAAACAAAATGCTTTATAGAGGGCGGAGCCAACATGGCGGCGTGAGTAGGACAGTGGGAATCTCCTCCCAAAAACACATATACTTTTGAAAATACAACAAATACAACTAATCCTAAAACAGAGACCAGAAGACACAGGACAACAGACAGACTACATCCACATGTGCGAGAGCCCAGCGCCTGGTGAAAGGGGTAAGATACAAGCCCCTGCCCGGCGGGAGCCGAGCGCCTCTCCCCCCAGCTCCCAGCCGGAGAAGAGCAGGCAGAGCGGGAGGGAGACGGAGCCCAGGACTGCTAAACACCCAGCACCAGCCACCCGCACCAGAGCGCAGGCACAGTGCATCCGTGGAGGGCTGGTAACTAATGAATTAGGGCAGTAAGACCTCTGAGCGGGTGCCGAAGCTGATGCCTCTGTGACAAAGAAAAGCAGAGCCTTTTTGAAAGTCTTAAAGGGACAGGGATTTAACAGCTGGACGGAAACAGCATAGGTCACAGCCCAGTGGCAGGAAATTACAGGGAAAACCAGGTGCACTAACCCCCTGGGCAACAGCTCTGAGAACCCTCACTGAGGTAATCAGCCAAACAGCGCCCCCACACACACACACCCCACCCCCCGTCCATTACCCCTCTCGGCGCTGCGAAAGCAGAGAAACAGCGTAAGGCAAACCCCGCCCACAGAAAGGGAGATCCATCCATATCGGCCGGGCAAGACACAAAGACCCAGCCTACTCGCAATTACCCAACACAAGCGACTAGAGGTCGCAGTTGTCCCAGTAAAGAAAGGCCAGTAGCAAGTTAAAAGTTTGGCCCTCCCAGCTGACAGTCAATAGCACCTGTCAACATGAAAAGGCAAAAAAATATGATCCAGACAAGACTAACCCAGACAGCTTCAGCATCTGCTACACCTTCCCTTGAGAAGGAACCTGGGGAGATAGATTTAACCAGTCTTCCTGAAAAAGAATTCAAAACAAAAGTCATAACCATGCTGATGGACTTGCAGAGAAATATGCAAGAACTAAGGAAGGAGAATACAGAAATAAAACAAGATCTGGAAGGACTCAAAACAGAATGGATGAGATGCAAGAGACCATTAATGGACTAGAAAACAGAGAACAGGAATGGAGAGAAGCTGATGCAGAGAGAGATAAAAGGATCTCCAGGAATGAAACAATTTTAAGAGAGCTGAGTGACCAATCAAAAAGGAATAATATATGCATCATTGGAATACCAGAAAGAGAAGAGACAGAAAAAGGGATAGAAAGTGTCTTTGAAGAAATAATTGCCGAAAACTTCCCCAAACTAGGGGAAGAAATGGCCTCTCAGACCACAGAGGCACACAGAACTCCCATGACAAGGGATCCAAGGAGGGCAAAACCAAGACACATAATAATTAAAATGGCAAAGATCAAAGACAAGGAAAAAATATTAAAGGCAGCCAGAGAGAAAAAAAAAAGGTCACTTACAAAGGAAAACACATCAGGCTATCATCAGACTTCTCAACAGAAACCCTACAGGCCAGAAGAGAATGGCATGATATACTTAATGCAATGAAAAAGAAGGGCCTCGAACCAAGACTACTATATACAGCATGAATATCATTTCAATATGAAGGAGGAATTAAACAATTCCCAAACAAAAATTGAGGGAATTTGCCTCCCACAAACCACATCTTCAGGGCATCCTACAGGGACTGGTCTAGATGGGAGCACTCCTAAAAAGAGCACAGAATGAAACACCCAACATATGAAGAAGGGAGGAGGAGGAATAAGAAGGGAGAGAAATAAAGAATCATCAGACTGCGTTTATAATAGCTCAACAAGCGACTTAAATTAGACAGTAAGATAGTAAAGAAGCTAACCCTGAACCTTTGGGAACCACAAACTTAAAACCTGCAATGGCAATAAATTCATACCTTTCAATAATCACCCTAAATGTAAATGGACTGAATGCACCAATCAAAAGACTCAGAGTGATAGAATGGATAAAAAAGCAAGATCCATCCATATGCTGATTACAAGAGACTCACCTCAAACCCAAAGACATGCACAGACTTAAAGTCAAGGGATGGAAAAAGATATTTCATAGAAACAACAAAGAGAAGAAAGCAGGTGTTGCAATTCTGGTATCAGACAAAACAGACCTCAAAATAAAGAAAGTAACAAAAGACAAAGAAGGACATTACATAATGATAAAGGGTTCAGTCCATCAAGAGGATATGACCATTATAAATATATATGCACCCAATACAGGAGCACCAACATATGTGAAACAAATATTACCTGAACTAAAGAAGGAAATAGAATGCAATGCATTCATTCTAGGAGACTTCAACACACCACTCACTCCAAAGGACAGATCCACAAGACAGAAAATAAGTAAGGACACAGAGGCACTGAACAACACATTAGAACAGATGGACCTAATAGACATCTACAGAACTCTACATCCAAAAGCAACAGGATACACATTCTTGTCAAGTGCACATGGAACATTCTCCAGAATAGACCACATACAAGGCCACAAAAAGAGCCGCAGTAAATTCCAAAAGATTAAAATCCTACCACCCAACTTTTCAGACCACAAAGGCATAAAATTAGAAATAAACTGTACAAAGAAAGCAAAAAGGCTCACAAACACATGAAGGCTAAACAACATGCTCCTAAATAATCAATGGATCAATGACCAAATCAAAATGGAGATCCAGCAATATATGGAAAAAAACGACAACAACAACATTAAGCCCCAACATCTGTGGGACACAGCAAAAGCAGTCTTAAGAGGAAAGTATATAGCAACCCAAGCATATTTAAAAAAGGAAGAACAAGTGCAAATGAATGGTCTAATGTCACAATTATCGAAATTGGAAAAAGAAGAACAAATGAGGCCTAAGGTCAGCAGAAGGAGGGACATAATAAAGATCAGAGAAGAAATAAATAAAATTGAGAAGAATAAAACAATAGCAAAAATCAATCAAACCAAGAGCTGGTTCTTCGAGATAATAAACAAAATAGATAAGCCTCTAGCCAGACTTATTAACAGAAAAAGAGAGTCAACACAAATCAACAGTATCAGAAACGAGAAAGGAAAAACCACGACGGACCCCACAGAAATACAAAGAACTATTAGAGAGTACTATGAAAACCTATATGCTAACAAGCTGGGAAACCTAGGAGAAATGGACAACTTCCTAGAAAAATACAACCTTCCAGGACTGACCCAGAAAGAAACAGAAAATCTAAACAGACCAATTACTGGCAACGAAATTGAAGCAGTAATCAAAAAACTACCAAAGAACAAAACCCCCGGGCCAGATGGATTTACCTCGGAATTTTATCAGACATACAGGGAAGACATAATACCCATTCTCCTTAAAGTTTTCCAAAAAAATAGAAGAGGAGCGGATACTCCCAAACTCATTCTATGAAGCTAACATCACCCTAATACCAAAATCAGGCAAAGACCCCACCAAAAAAGAAAACTACAGACCAATATCCCTGATGAACGTAGATGCAAAAATACTCAACAAAATTTTAGCAAACCGAATTAAAAAATACATCAAAAGGATCATACACCATGACCAAGTGGGATTCATCCCAGGGATGCAACGATGGCACAACGTTTGAAAGTCCATCAACATCATCCACCACATCAACAAAAAGAAAGATAAAAACCACATGATCATCTCCATAGATGCAGAAAAAGTATTTGACAAAGTTCAACATCCATTCATGATAAAAAGTCTCAGCAAAATGGGAATAGAGGGCAAGTACCTCAACATAATAAAGGCCATATATGAAAAACCCACAGCCAACATTATATTAAACAGCGAGAAGCTGAAAGCTTTTCCTCTGAGTTTGGGAACTAGACAGGGATGCCCACTCTCCCTACTGTTATTTAACACAGTACTGGAGGTCCTAGCCATGGCATTCAGACAAAACAAAAAAATACAAGGAATCCAGATCAGTAAAGAAGAAGTTAAACTGTCACTGTTTGCAGATGACATGATACTGTACATAAAAAACCCTAAAGACTCCACTACTAGAACTACTAGAACTGATATCGGAATACAGCAAAGTTGTAGGATACAAAGTCAACACACAGAAATCTGTGGCTTTCCGATACACTAACAATGAACCAACAGAAAGAGAAATCAGGAAAACAACTCCATTCACAATTGCATAAAAAAAAATAAAATACCTAGGAATAAACCTAACCAAAGAAGTGAAAGACTTATACTCTGAAAACTACAAGTCACTCTTAAGAGAAATTAAAGGGGACACTAACAGATGGACACGCATCCCATGCTCGTGGCTAGGAAGAATTAATATCGTCAAAATGGCCATCCTGCCCAAAGCAATATACAGATTTGATGCAATCCCTATGAAACTACCAGCAACATTCTTCAATGAACTGGAACAAATAATTCAAAAATTCATATGGAAACACCAAAGACGCCAAATAGCCAAAGCAATCCTGAGAAAGAAGAATAAAGTAGGGGGGATCTCACTCCCCAACTTCAAGCTCTATTATAAAGACATAGTAATCAAGACAATTTGGTACTGGCACAAGAACAGAGCCACAGACCAATGGAACAGACTAGACAATCCAGACATTAACCCAGACATATATGGTCAATTAATATTTGACAAAGGAGCCATGGACATGCAGTGGTGAAATGACAGTGTCTTCAACAGATGGTGCTGGCAAAAGTGGACAGTTACATGTAGTAGAATGAATCTGGACCATTGTCTAACCCCATATACAAAAGTAAACTCAAAATGGATCAAAGACCTGAATGAAAGTCACAAAACCATTAAACTCTTGGAAGAAAAAATAGGCAAAAATCTCTTAGACATAAACATGAGTGACCTCTTCTTGAACATATCTCCCAGGGCAAGGAAACAACAGGCAAAATGAACAAGTGGGACTATATTAATCTGAAAAGCTTCTGTACAGCAAAAGACAGCATCAATAGAACAAAAAGGAACCCTACAGTATGGGAGAATATATTTGAAAATGACAGATCTGACAAAGGCTTGACGTCCAGAATATATAAAGAGCTCACACGCCTCAACAAACAAAAAACAAATAACCCAATTAAAAAATGGGCAGAGGAACTCAACAGACGGTTCTACAAAAAAGAAATACAGATGGCCTACAGACACATGAAAAGATGCTCCACATCGCTAATTATCAGAGAAATGCAAATTAAAACTACAATGAGGTATCACCTCACACCAGTAAGGATGGCTGTCATCCAAAAGACAGAGAACAACTAATGTTGGCGAGGTTGTGGAGAAAGGGGAACCCTCCTACACTGCTGGTGGGAATGTAAGTTAGTTCAACCATTGTGTAAAGCAGTATGGAGGTACATCAAAATGCTCAAAACAGACTTACCATTTGACCCAAGAATTGCACTCCTATGAATTTACCCTAAGGCCGCAGCAGTCAAGTTTGAGAAAGACCAATGCACCCCTATGTTTATCGCAGCACTATTTACAATAGCCAAGAATTGGAAGCAACCTAAATGTCCATCGATAGATGAATGGATAAAGAAGATGTGGTACATATACACAATGGAATACTACTCAGCCATAAGAAAAGGGCAAATCCTACCATTTGCAGCAACATGGGTGGAGCTGGAGGATATTATGCTCAGTGAAACAAGCCAAGTGGAGAAAGAGAAATACCAAATGATCTCACTCATCTGTGGAGTGTAAGAACAAAGGAAAAACTGAAGGAACAAAACAGCAGCAGAATCACAGAACTCAAGAATGGACTAACAGGTACCAAAGGGAAAGGGACTGGGGAGGATGGGTGGGTAGGGAGGGATAAGGGGGGGGAAGAAGTAGGGGGTTATTAAGATTAGCATTCATAGGGGGGTGGGAGAAAGGGAGGGCTGTACAACACAGAGAAGACAAGTAGTGATTCTACAACATTTTGCTACGCTGATGGACAGTGACTGTAAAGGGATATATAGGAGGGACCTGGTATAGGGGTGAGCCTAGAAAACAAAGTATTCATCATGTAAGTGTAGATTAATGTTAAAAAAAAATAAAAGCAGTTCCTGTGTGGTGACCTCCAATGAGCTCTACGCAATGATATAAAGGGCGTATAAAAGTGTAGGCAAAGGGTCTGTTTGTGTTTATACAGAGGATCAAAGCCTAATTTGGGTACCCCGAAAATGAACTAAGATACAATATGAAAAAGAACTTTCAACATCAGCACTCTCGGGAAGACTCATGCCAGAAGATGATCATCAAAATACCCCAAAAAATATCCACGCACTGCTACAGGTGTAGATGCACTCATCCAACGAATTCCTGAACTTGCCATGGGAATGAAGAAGGAGATATCTAAGCTGGCCTGTGCATACAGTAAAACAACAAATTTGACTGGATCTATACTTGGTTGGAACTCAACCAAGAATTAGGAGAAGTGCAAATTGTAGCAATCCAAAATCTTACAACTACAGACTATTTACTGTTAAAAGAACATATGGGGTGTGAACAGTCCCCAGGAATATGTTGTTTTAATTTATCTGAATTCTCTCAGACTGTTCAAGTTCAGTTGGACATTATCCACCATATCATAGATAAGTTTTCACAAATGCCTAAGGTGCCTTACTGGTTTTCTTGGTTTCACTGGAGATGGCTGGTAATTACAGGTATGCTTTGGTTACATAACTGTACTCCTATTATGTTAATGTGTGTGCACAATTTACTTAGTAGTTTAAAAACTATACTTGCTGAAGTTACTCTACAAGAAGATATGTCAAAGAAATAATCAATCTCCCCAGGTTTTCTTCCACCTGCTACTTCTATAGTTTTTCTTCTTCCTTCCTAAATTACAACCCTTAAATAGAATTCGTGCCATATATTGAATTTACCGAGTATCATAATTCTTCCAAGTGGTAAAGACACCTCAAGACAAATGCTGGGCATAGAAGCCACAGAGCATAAATATGAAAAGAAGTTAAAAGCTAACCTTTTCAAACAATAAGGCTTCTCTCTCACCTACCAACTTAACATTTCCCTGTATGGCCCCAGAAGATGACTGGTTAGCCAGAGACGGGTAAGATTCCTCAAGGGAGGAACAACCTAAGACAGGCACAGTGCAGGGGGGTCATCAGGTGAGAAATTGGGGATCAACAGAGGTGAGGCTTAGAACCTCACCCCTCCTGTTCTGAGAGAAATCTTCCGCATACGTGGATGTTTTATTGCCGGTGTCTAGCGTGGATTAACACATAGGCTACAGGCACACACCTGATCATCTACATTTGCTCTCTTACAACACTAAACTATGTTTTCTACCTTTATCTTGTATCTACCTACCACTTCAGCATTTTATTAAAAATAATAATAATAATGAGAGAAATGTGGTATCCACATATAAATCAAGTATAAAATTCAAATGAATATTCATATTTGAACTGACTGTTTATAGTTCATAATGCATGAGCAAATCCAAAAGCTTCTGTGATGACTGCCCCTGTAATGTTCACCATGTAACTTATTCACTATGTAAGAATTTGTACTCCATGTAAGAAATTGTTCGTTAAGCTTCAAAAGATTGGAGACTGACGAAAATTAGGCTTGGGGTGGATTAATGATTGTGCATTGAGCCTTGACCCCCCTATACAGAATTTTATTGTTGTCAACAACCATTTGATCAATAAATATGAGAGATGCCCTCACAAAAAAAAAAATATATATATATATATATATATGTATACATGCACTTCCAATTGTAAAATAAATAAGTAACCGGGATGTAATGTATAGCATAAGGAATATAGTCAAAATATTGTAACAACTTGGTATGGTGATAGCTGGTACCTAGAATTATCATGTATATAAATGTTGAATCACTGTGTTGTACACCTGAAACTAATGTAATACTGTGTGTCAACTACCCTTCAATAATAAAATAAAATAAAATAAAATAAAATGCTTTATAGAGTTTCCTGGTTTCAATGTTATAAATTCTCACACATGGCCAATTTCAAGCTACTGGCATGATGTCACTGAACTGAGGTTGGAAAGGGGTACATGCAACCAGTCTTGTGAGTTAGTACAAACTTGCTGCAGCACACCACAGGGAAGAGGCCTTTGCAAAATGGACAATAGACACAGAAGAGTCATTTGGTGAAATGCATTAATTTTTTCCATCAACTACTTACTATGAATGGTTTCTTGAAGAAGAAAACATTGTTCACTTTATATCCAGTTACAGCCACTTATCCTGAAGAATCACAAGAAACAGTAAAAGGGGTGACTTTCACACCCTGAGCAGCCTTAGTACCAACATTTCTGGGGCATTGCTACAGCAACCTATAGCTTACTGCTAGTTGCCTGTTTGGAATGAATCTGCAAAAGCAATTCTCTAAGGCCTGGCATCTTGCAAACTGCACACATTCACGTACACACTCACACATGAGAAAGAGATACATAAAACCAACATTCTAGTGGATATCCTCCATTTACACCTCCACAGTCTCTCCACCCTGCTTTATGTCCTGTGAATCTGGCCTGTAGGAAGTACATCAGTGGGCTCCATTGCCCTCTGACTTACCACTGAGTTTGGACACTGGGGAAAATGAGCACTTTGTAAAAGGGAGGGGAGTGACATCAGGGTATTCTCCTGATTCCCTCCTCAGAGGTTCTGTCCGGCTGATTGCATCCCTCCTCCAGAGTCTTTATACAGGTGCTCTGTCTCCAAGCTTTCTTAAAATTTAAACTAAAAGAACAAAAAATAGTTCACCCATTTCTCCCACATCCCCTGGTCGCATGACTTTGGCAGCCTCCAATCTGTACTCTGTATCTATGAAATATTAAAAAATATATATGTATATGTGTGTATGTATGTATACATATATATAATCATATTTTAATTATGTATTCTCATAAAATATATATTATAAAAATTATATATATGTTCTTATATAAGACAGCTCACATATAGTATTTGTCCTTTTCTGTGGACTTATTTCACTTAGATAATGCCTTTGAGGAGGTACATGCATGTTCTCACATTTGGCAACATTTCATTATTTTTAATGGATGAATAATATTCTAATAACTGTGGTTTTGATTTACATTTCCCTGATGAGTAATGATGTGGAGCATGTTATCATGTACCTACCTATTGGCCATCTGTGTGTCTTCTTTGGAAAAATGTCTATTCAGATCTTCTGCCCATTTTTTAATCAGATTGTGTTTTTGCTATTGAGTTGTATGGGTTCTTTATATATTTTGGATATTAACCCTTTATCAGATACATGATTTGCAAATGTTTTCTCCCATTCAATAGGTTGCCTTTTCATTTTGTGGATGGTTTCCTTTGCTTCACCAAAGCTTTTTACTTTGAGGTTCCATTTGTTTATTTTTGCATTTGTTGCTTTTGCTTTTGGTATCAGATTTAAAAACTCATTGCCAAGACCTATGTAAAGGAGTTTACCACCTATGCTTTCTCCTAGAAATTTTATGGTTTCAGGCCTAAAATTCAAGTTTTTAATCCATTTCAGGTTAATTTTTGAGTATGGTGTAAGACGGTGGTCCACCTTCATTTTTTTTGCATGTGGCTATCCAATCCTCTCAACAACATTTTTTTAAAAGACTGTCCTTTCTCCAAAGTATATGTTCTTAGCTTCTTTGTCACAAATTAATTAGCCATATATCTAGGGTTGATTTCTGGGATCTCTATTCTGTCCCATCAATCTATGCTTCTGTTTTTATGCTAACACCATACTGTTTTAATTACTATAGCTTTGAAACATAGCTTGAAATCAGAGAGCATGATGCTACAGCTTTATTCTTCTCCATATAGTTTTGGCTATTCAGAGTCTTTTATGGCTCCATACAAATTCTGTGAAAAATGTCATTGGAATTTTGGCAGGGATTGCATTGGATCTGTTTATTGTTTGGGGTAGTATAGACATATTAATAATATTAATCCTTCTGATCTATGAGTATGGAATTTCTTTCTGTTTACTTGTGTCTTCTTCAACTTCTTTCATTAATGTCTCGTAGTTTTCACTTCACCTTCTTGGTTAAATATATTCCTAGATACTTTACTCTTTCTGATGCAAATGTAAATGGGATTGTTTTCTTAACTTCTCTTTCTGCTAGTTAATTATTGGTATGTAGAAATACAACAGGCTTTTGTGCATTGATTTTGTATCTTGCAACTTTACTGATTTCATTTATTAGTTCTAATAATTTTTTGGTGGAGTCTTTAGAGTTTTCTATATATAAAATTGTGTTGCCTTTTTCAAACTGGGCTGCTGCATTTTTAGGGTAAATTCCTAGAAGTGAAATTTCTGGGTCAAATATTATGCCAATTTTGAGCTTTTTGAGGAACCTCCATACTGCTTTCCACAATGGTTGAACTAATTTACATTCCCACCAGCAGTGTAGGAGGGTTCCTTTCTCCACAACCTCACCAACCTGTGTTGTTGTTTGTCTTTTGGATGGTGGTGATCATTACTGGTGTGAGGCGATATCTCATATGTGGAGTATAATAACAAAGAAAAACTGAAGGAACAAAACAGCAGCAGACTCACAGAACCCCAAGAATGGACTAACATTTACCAAAGGGAAAGGGACTGAGGTGGATGGGTGGGAAGGGAGGGATAAGGTCAGGGAAAAAGAAAGGGGGTATTACGATTAGCATGTATAATTAGCATGTGGGGGGGCATGGGGAGGGCTGTGCAACACAATGAAGACAAGTAGTGATTCTACAGCATCTTACTATGCTGACAGACAGTAACTGTAATGGGGTGTGTGTCGGGGACTTGGTGAATGGGGGAAACTAGTAAATGTAATGTTCTTCATGTAATTGTAGATTAATGATAACAAAATTAAAATAATTAATTAATTAGTTAATTAATTTTAAAAAATCATATTGTCTACAAATAGTAACAATTACACCCTTCTACTGAAGTATGGATGCTTCTCATTTTTTTCTTGCCTAATTGCTCTGACAAGAACTTTCAATTCTATTTTGAATAAGAGTGGCAAAGTGGGCGTCATTCTCTTATTCCTGATCATAAAGGAAATCTTTCAGCTATTTATCATTGAGTATGTTAGCCATAGGTTGGTCCTATGTGGCCTTTATTATCATTATGTTGAGGTACATTCCCTCCATGCCCACTTCATTGGAAATTTTTATCATAAATGAATTTTGAATTTTGTCAAATATATTTCTGCATCTAGAGATAATCATCTGATTTTTACCTTTCATTTTAATTACATTGACTGATTTATAGATGTTGAACCATATTTGATCCCTGAAATAAATCCCAGGGATGATCATCATGTATGATACTTTCAATGGATTGTTAAACTCAGTTTGTTAATATTTTGTTGAGGATTTGTACATCATGTTCATCAGGTATACTAGCTTGTAATTTTCCTTTCTGATGGCATTCTTGTCTCATTTTGGCATCAGGATAATGCTGGCCTCATAAAATCAGTTTGGAAGAGTTCCTTCCTCTTCTATTTTTTTGAAGAATTTGGGAAGGATTGATATTAATTCTTCTTATAATGTTTGATAAAATTCACCAGTGAAGCCTGGACTTTTGTTTGTTGGGAAGGTATTGATCACTGATTTAATCTCCTTACTAGTAATCATCTGGTCAGATTTTCTATTTCATTATGATTCTGTTTTGGTAGATTGTATGTTTCTAGGAATTTATCCATTTCTTCTATGTTGTCCAATTTGTTAGCATATAATTATTCATGATAGTCTCATAATCCTTTATACATCTGTGCTATCAGTTGTAACATCTCCTCTTTCATTTCTGATTACATTTTTTGAGCTTGCTCTTTTTTTCTTGGTGAGGTTAGCTAAAGTTCTGTCAATTTGTTTATCTTTTAAATAATCAACTCATGGTTTCATTGATCTTTTCTATTGACTTTTTCATCTCTATTTTATTTATTTCCATGCTAATGTTTGTTATTTTTTTCCTTCTATTAGCTTTGGCTTCATTTGTTCTTCTGTTTCAATTTCCTTGCAGTATAAAGGTATTTATTTGAGAGTTTTCTTGTTTCTTGAGTAGGCATTTATTGCTATTACTTTCCTCTTAGAACTGCTTTTGCTGCATTCCATGAATTTTGTTATATTTCCATTTTCATTTTTCCCAAGTATTTTTTTTCTCTTTTGATTTATTCTCTGACCTATTGGTTGTTCAGTAACATGTTGTTTAATCTCCACATATTTGTGAATTATCCAGTTTTCTTCTTGTAATTTCTAGTCTCATACCATTGTGGTTGGAATAGATGCTTGATATGATTTATATCCTCTTAAATTTGTTAAGACTTGTTTTGTGGCCTAACATATGATCTATCTTATAGAGTATTACATGTGCACTTGAGAAAAATGTGTTTTCCATTGCTTTTGGATGAAATGTTCTGTAAATGTTTGTTAAGTCCTTCTGGGCTAACATTTAAGGCTGGTATTTTCTTCACTAATTTTTCTGCCTGGATGATTTATGCATTGATGTAAATGGACTATTAGAGTCCCCTTGTATTATTGTAGGACTATTTCCCCCTTTAGGTCTATTAATATCTGCTTTATATATTTAGATACTCTTGTGTTAGACACATAAATACTTACAAATGTTATATCTCCATGTTGGATTGATTCCTTTATCATTATGTAACATCCTTTTTATTTCTTATTATAGTTTTTGTTTTAAAGTCTATTTTGTTTAATATACATATAGCTACTCCAGCTCTTTTTGGTTTCCGTTTGCATGGAATATCATTTTTCTATCCCTTCACTTTCAGTCTGTGTGTTTCCTTACATCTATAGTGAGTCTCTTACATGCATGATATTGAGGGGTCTTGTTTTTTACCCATTCAACCACTTATGTCTTTTGGTTAGAGAATTTAGTCCCTTTACCTTTAAATTGATTATTGATAGGTATGTATTATTGCCATTTTGTTAATGGTTTTCTACTTGTTTTTATATTCTTCTATCTATCTTTTCTTGTTCTCTTCCTTTGTGGTTTGATTACTTTCTCTGTCTCTTTTGTGTATTTTTTTTTGTGTTTTTGCTTTGTGTTTACCATGAGGCTTACATATAACAACTTATATTCATAGCAGTCTATTTTAAGTTGATAACAACTTAAGTTTGATCCCACTGTAAAGCTCAACATTACTACTGCCCCCCCACCATGTTAGATCTTGATGTCACATTTTATGTCTTTTTATCTTGTGTATCCCTTAACTGATTATTAGAATCATAGTTATTTTTACTACTTTTGTCCTTTAACTTTCATACTAGCTTTATAATTTATATTAATCCACTACCTTTGCTATGTATTTACCTTTTCAGTGAGGTTTATTCTTTCATATGTGTTCTTGTTACTAATTAGCGTCCTTTCTTTTCAGTTGAAAGATTTCCTTTTCATTTCTTGTAAAGCAGGTTTGGTGGTGATGAATTTCTTTAGCTTTTGCTTGTCTGGAAGGTTCTGATAATGAATCCCTTTCCTATTTTCTTCAGGCTAAAAATTTTAAGGCTTCTCCACTATTATTTGCATTGTTCATTTTAGTTTCTATTCCCATCCCCTAAATCCTGGTCAAAATACCCTTTTTGAGTGAACTATTTTTTCCTTTCAGAATCCTGGTTGATACTGGTGCTAAGTGTGGTAAAGGCACAACTTATTGTGCTGGAAATAAATAACAATAATATATAGTAGGTACAATAACATAAGAAAGACAATTTTTCTTATAGAATCCTTGGTGCTGGAAACATCTTTTGTCATCTTAAGGCAATCTCTTTCCAGCAGTAAGCTGATAAATGTTCAACAACTAACTCTTAGGGGGAAAAAATCCTGCCTTTCCTTTTTTATGTCCCTCTGTCTTTTCTCTAAATCTGGGCTGGATTATCTGAGGACAAACTAGTCAAGGCTCCACCTATCATAACAGCTCAAGTATCTACATTGTATAGCCTTTTCTTTCTCTAACTCCCTACTGCCTCTGACCATACTCTCAGTCACCAGGATGTTTGAGACAATATTTCTCCTACGGACACAACAGATGCTTCATAAATTAAAAGCAGTAAACATATAACAACTAACTGGAAAACTTGGCAGGTGATTTGGCATTTGAGGAAGACCACAATACATGGATACTATATACTCAGGCATATGCAATGGGGAAATTTTAGCTGAAGGCCAGTAATAAGTCCTTCATGGAGCAAATCTCAAAGGAGAAGAAAAGGAGAGTGCAAAGCAGCTTTCTCTTCCCTTTGCCTGAGCAAGAGTTTGGCAACCACCTTAGGGAAAAGAAATGAGAAATGTATACTCTGTGGTTTATTTCCCAAAGGACATGAGATCATAAAGCCTTATTTTAAAGACCAAATTTGAGACACCTCCCCCCATCATAATATACTCTACATTCCTGAAGGCTACAATACAGCTTGGAGTCTCTGGGGGTTTGTGGAAACAGGGTCACAAAATGCTTAGGAGATACTCATTATATCCTATGAATAAGAGAATAATAGGCCATTTAATTCACAATGGAGAAAAATAACCCTGAATGTTATGAGGAAATGATGCCATTGTTCTCAGAATCTTTTCATAATATTTCATGATGGTAATATAACCGAACCTATCATAGAGAAATCTGTTATTTCTTTTACAGTTTAATTTTTTTCCCTAGTTAACCAATTTTAAATATCTTTAAGCTTAGTTAAAAGTTGCAATGGTGAATATTCTGATCTATACCATCATTTTACTTTGTCTAGTGGGATCCATGTGGTTCAAATGGTCAGGATTCTGTAAAGGCAAGCCATTGTTATTTTTGGAAAATGAACAAGTATAAAATCAAGATCCAAGATACTAAACACTGAGGGAAAAGAATAAAGACAGTAAAAAAAGTAGAAATGTAACAAAACAAATTGCAGCCTGGTGAGATGAGTATACCAGTGCATTCACATGGAACAAACGTGTAGCACAGAGGAAGGAAAAGGGGAAGTTTCTGGAGGAAAGGCCATCTGAGCTGGGCTTGCAAAGTAAGAGTAAGACTTCTCCAGAGCAGTAAAGAAAGCAAGAGAGTTTCAGATAATGGAAAGATATTTACAAAGGAGAGAAGCTGTGAACTAACAAGATGTATATGATGCATTAACAGTAATTTGATATCTTTGATATCCTGAGCTTGAAAACACAAGGTAAAGAGGCTAGAAAGGAAGAAACAGTGAAGGCTTTGTTATCCTGAGAGTCAGTACTTTTAAGTGGAGTTCATAATCTCCAATAGAGAACATAAGATGAGCCACTGAGTATTTAAATTCCAAGTCTATTTTTTAAAAATCTATTCACATGTAGGTCATAGGTCAGCTATCACATGAAATAAATGAGGTAATGTTGATGGAAGATAGTTCCTCAATGTGAAGGTGTGGGGAGAGAAATAGGATTCTCATTCTTTTATATTAAGCAATTTATGTAGGTTACATGTGCCTCTTTAAGTAGATTTACTACATAAATATCTAGTTTTAGTTAAATACTCAAAGCCAAAATGACTTTAAAAAGAAGCCAAGCTGAAGATAATACATTAGTGCATGCACTAGTATAAAACATTAAGAGGAGAGAACTGACATATTTATAATTTGACCAAAACTGTCATCGACCTATCAAACTTTTTAAGTGATCTAATCAGATTACACAAAACATCAGCCTAGAAACAAAAATTATCAATAAGATTATTTGAAACATGACTTACACCCTTTATTATGAATAAAGAGATCTTCCCTAAGCACAGACGTTTGCTCAGTTGATTAGGAAATGGATTCTATGAAGGCACCATGGTAGGCAACAAAACTTTAACAAATTAAGCAACCAGATCATTGATATGCACCTTAATTATTTGTTCAATAATACTTGAGGTCATTTTATACTCAAGCCAGTTTTTAAAAAGTTTCACTGAACTTTAGTAAAGAGTAAGGCCTTCAATTGTACCCATATGTCAATATCATGGTTTCAATGTTTGATGTTAATACTGGAGTTATATGTCACCTTTGAGGGAAGCTGAGTGAACAGTACATGGGAATCCCTTGAGTAGTTTTGAAAATTCCTTCGAGTCTCTAATTATTTCAAAGTTAGAAACATTTTTTATATTTAATGATAAATATTTGGAAGTTGTCTTAAAGATTTCCTCCTTAATAGTAAAAAAAAAACCCAAAAACAATACAAAAAGCTATGTACCATTGGGCAAATATCTATTCTTCCTGATAGAGTAAAAGGGGCTTAAAAACTACCTGAAGGCAGTGAAACCTAAACTTAAATGTGTTCTTTTACCAGCAAAGATGTTGGGAAGACTCAGAAAATATTGCTGAAGGTTTGAAGGAAAACAGTTAGAACAAATTATGTTGTGAGCAAGATTTACTCTAGAGTTGCAAAAAAAATGCAAATGTCTTCACTTTGGCATTTGTTACACTCTGTTTCAATAATTAAATGTATATAGAGCTTACTTGTTTAGGTAAAAAAGAAGCATGGACTAGGGGAGATTCTCAGCAATTTTTTCTATAATAGTGATAGTAATAGCATAGGGTGGGAAAACCTGATAAATAATGACCAATGGAATTGGTGCTTTGAATATTTTCTTTCAATTCCAGGGTTATTTTTTTTAATTAAAAAGCTAAGGGTTTTAAATGTAATAGAATCTTTTGAATCCATTTAATATGCTGGCTAGCCTATCCGATTTCCCTGATGCTGGATGTCCTAATGTCAAAATGACAATTGTCTTATATCCCAGGCTGTACACCTGTATAGTTACCACAGAGCTTTTAAGTTACATTCTTGCCAAACTCAAGAGGACTTGAAGAAAATATTTGCAATGTGAGAGTCAATTTGATTTTAGTAAAACAGGTTTATCTGTCACATTAAATTAATGTTAACCTGACTTTAATTGTTTTTGTAGTTTCCTTCACATTTAATATATAAATTTGTCTTGGTTGTATTCATGTATAAACAAATAGAGCTTGTATGTTCCTAAATTCTTAAGTAACATTTATATCAAAAATCATTTAATACTCAAAATCCAGGATTTTTTTTTAATCTTTAAAAGAGGATATACATTACTCAGGGTTGAGAAACATACCCTAGGTCCCTGTGAATTCGCCCAAGCCCATGTAAGGTTTCCTTAGAATAAAACAAAAGATAAACAACTTCTGTGGGCAGGAAAAAGTAAATAGGAGAGAGGGAGGGAAGAATTCCATTAAAAGAAGCAGCATTAAAAAGGTGAGGTGACATTAAGGAAAAATTTTACCAACCATACACTTTTGCGTTGTTGCAATCTGAAGATATAATGAGTATTACTACTCCTTCAAGTGCATGAGTTACGTGGATACTTGAATAGTACATGAAGACAGACAAACCATAACCCTTCTATTTAATCAGATGCAATTTCATCAGAGCCCACCTTACCTGCAAACTTCCCAGTAGTCTACATTTTGCTTTTAACTGAGAAGTAAGACAGGTTCTTTGTGGCAGATGAAACGGCTGCATCACTGAAGACCAAGGCTGCCAGCACTTCTAACACCAGCTGTGTCAAGACTGCACTTTACCCAGTCTTCTTATTTAAAGATCATAATTATTTCAGGAGGGTGACCAAAGTGGAGATTTTTTACCATAGCATGAGCTGAGGTCAGGATTAAGTTGCTCTATAACAGCAATTTCTTCCCTTATGTTCTCACTCTAAAAAAAGAGGGGTGCACAAATATTATTAAAAAGAGATGTTTATATTGCATAAAGAGTGTAATATTAGCCACTACAAAAATGCCTGAGAAATATAAAGCAAGAATCATATCAAATTGGCTTAGCAGCAATAGAAAAATTTATTTTGATTTGTCAGAACTTCAACATGTACTTTGCTTTCTTTGTGCTCTTTTTATGGAGTCTCTTTCTTCCTCATGCTCAGTATGTTCCCAGTCTCTTTCACAAAGCAGGTTTCAGTTTTTTTCCAAATGACATTCCAACATGCTTTCCCAGGTTCCTCTCTGCCTTCCAATGACTGACACCTGGGAGGCAGATGGTGCAAATGGCCCACTATATATTTCCTGGATTTATGAAGAAAACTGTCAGGAACCTGACTGGATTGGCCTGGTGCCTCATGGCAGAAAAGGCTGCTCAGGAGGAGTGACAGTGACTGAAAATCATTTTGATGAAAATGATCTGGAGCTTGTTGAATTTCCAATGCTGCTTTTATTCTTCCTTATCTTTACACTTCCACGTCCCTGGATTTTTCCTTGAAAAAATATTATGAATAAATTGAACACCATAGTATCTTCAAGCTCAGACATAATACAGTTTTTCTGAGTGTGCATTTTTCCTGGGACAGTCGCATTTCATAGCTTCCATGTCCTTCTGCATATTAGGCTTGTCTGATCATATGTAGATATGGATCCACACATCTCTCTCATGAACTTGATTGTTCTGGAGTGGCAACCTAGATTAGTGACTTCTTAGCCTCATGTTTAAAATAGATAAATATGGAGCTTTTAAAAAGGATTCATTTAAAATCTTCATAATTTACCAAACAAAATGATTTCATTGATTCACTAGATCAAATGAATCCAGTCATGAGACCTGTCGAGGAAATCACTGCGCTCATTTATTCAGTCAATAAACATTTATCAAGTCACCTGCCAGATGCTGGGAACATTGCTAGAGCCTGGGTATTGCCTCCCCCATGGACTTCCTATGTCCTTCCCTTTGACTCCTCTATCCCAGTACTCTGAGGAATTCTCAAGTTTTCTCTAGTTCTGAAACAGATGTTATGCCTATGCCATGTTCTCTTTGCTCTACCACTTCAGAAGACCAGCATTGCCCAAAAGAATTTGAAGTCGTCTAAACCATGGAGCTACTGAAGCTGAAGCTTCCCAGCTCCTTCTCTGTACAGGCCTCTTCCTAAGACCTGGGAGGAGCCCTACCAGTCTGTTCATGTTGTGCAGATGTAAGATGCTTTTGTATTGCACTTCCTAAAGAAAGCTCTTTATATTTGAATTATATGAGCTTCAGGCTCCACAAAACCCAGGTCCACCCTGTAATAGAATGGGAATTACATAGAGGAATAAAACATGAAAGAATAAAGCTCCCTTACCCCAAACTACTTTAGTAGAACAATGGAAATACTAGAAAGAAGAGCACCTCTTAGCACAAAGGCATGTCTTCCTTTCAGCCTTATTAATGTCTTTAATACTTCAGCAAACAGGAAGATGATGAGTTCTACAAGGCCAAAAACAAAAAGCGTTCCAAGGTAGATAATTGGACTGCTTTATTCACAAAATTCTGACACCAAATATATGGGTTTTTTTCCTGACCCTGACAACAAATACGCGGTATCTTTTCCAACACCACTTCTTCAGGTCCCTGACACCAACTAATATCCTACAATTCAATTCAATTCTATCACTAACTATCCAGGGTTAGCTCAGACCTCACCAAAGGGCTCAGTCCTGCAAGACTGCTCCCACTTCAGATGATAGCCACAAAGAGGGTGCCAAGCTACCCACACTGATTCACTACTAATTTGGGGGTTTCTTCAACCTCCCTCACATTTGATAATTTCCTAGAATGACTCAAAGAGCTCAGGAAAACACTTAAGTTTACTTTATTAAAGATTTATTATAAAGGATGTGACTCAGTAATAGCCAAATGGAAGAGATACATAGGACAATGCATTGGGGGGAAAAGGTGCAGAGCTTCCGTGTCCTCTGCAGGCACAGCACCCTTCTAGCAAATCAACATGTTCACCATCCAGAAGCTCTCTAAACCCCTAATTGTTTTGAGATTTTTATGAAGGCTTCATTTTGTAGGCATGATTTTCTTTCTTTTTTTAATTTAAATATAGTTGATAGACAATATTATATTGGTTTCAGGTATACGCCACAATGATCTGACAATTATATATATTACTAAATGCTTATCACAATAAGTGTAGCTGCTATCTGTCAAGATACAAAGAAACTCCAACATAAAACTATATTTCCTATGCTGTACATTCATCCCCATGACTGACTGACTTAATTTTTGGAATATTTTTATTCAAGTGTAGTCAATATACAACATTATATTGGTTTCAAGTATACAACAGTGATTTGACAGTTATATACATTACTAAATGCGAACCCCAACTAGTGTAGTTACTGTCAACACAGAAAGATGTTCTAGAATGATTGACTATATTCTCTTCGCTGTACTTTCCCATGACTAATTTATATTATGATTGAGATTTTGTACCTCTTTATTCCCTTCTACTTCACCCACCCTCTCTAACCCCTCCCCTATGAAGTAATTTATTTTATAATTGGATGTTTCTGCCTCTTTATCCCCTATTCCTATTTTTTCAATCCCCTGACCCCCTTCCCTATGGCAACACTTAGCCTGTTCTTACTGTTTAGGAGTCTATTTCTTTTCTGTTTGTTTGTTCATTTGTTTTGTTTTTTAGATTCCATATGTCAGTGAAATCATACAGTATTTGTCTTCCTCTGTCTGACATCTCACTTAGCATAATATCCTCTAGATCCATCCATGTTATCACAAATAGCAAGATTTCATTCT
The DNA here is from genome assembly GCF_030020395.1 of Manis pentadactyla. Taxonomy (NCBI): domain Eukaryota; kingdom Metazoa; phylum Chordata; class Mammalia; order Pholidota; family Manidae; genus Manis; species Manis pentadactyla. The sequence continues at coordinate 95,487,562 of NC_080029.1, read as the reverse complement.
TTTTTATGGCTAGGATATATTATATTATATTATATATATATATATATATATATATATATATATATATATATATATATATATATATCACATCTTTATCCATTTATATATCAATAGACAGTTTTCTTCCAAATCTTGGTTATTGTAAATAATGCTGAAATGACCAAAGGTAATATACCTTCTTGAATTAGTGTTTTCATTTCATCAGGTAAATACCCAGAAGTGGAATTACTAGATCATATGGTATTTTTATTTTTAATTTTTTGAGAAACCTCTGTAGTGTTTTCCATAATGACAACACCAATTTACGTTCCCATAAACAGTGTATGAGGGCTCCCTTTTTTCCATATCCTCAACACTTGTTATTTCTTATCTTGATATTAGCTATTCTGACTGGTATGAGGTAATATCTCATTGTGGTTTTGATTTTCATTTACCTGATGATTAGTAATGTTGAACATCTCTTCATGTGTCTGTTAGTTACTTGTATGTCTTCTTCAGAAAGCTGTCTATTGAAGTTTTCTGCCTATTTTTTAATCAGATTATTTGTTTTGTTTTTTGGCGTTGAATTGTACGAGTTCTTCTTATATTTTGGATATCAAAACATAGACATGATTGCTTAAGTCACTGACCATTGGTGACTGATTCAATCTCCAGGCCCTTTCCTCCCAGAGGAGGGAGATGGAAATGGAAGTTCTGGTCTTCTAATCAGAGTTTGGTCTTTCTGGTGACGATCTCGCAGTTATCTAAGGTCTGCCAAGAATCACCTCATTGGGACAAAAGGTGCTCCTACCACCCTTATCACTCATAAAATCCCAGTCCTTTGGGAGCTCTGACAGGAACAGGGGACAAAAATTAAGTACCATTCTATAATGTTACAACAATATTTTCAGGGGGCATTCCAGTTTGAAGGAAACAAAAGGAATCATATACTCTAAAATCCTTGGACTTTGGGTGGAAAAAATGGTGGAGTAGGAAGGCAAGGTGGAAACGTTCTCCCACATACATACCAAGGAAGTAACTATTGCAAATACATCTAACCCTGAAAATGACCTGAAGACTACAGAACAGACAATCTACACTTGGTGTAAAAGAGAAGACCACACAGAGAAAGGCAAAGGGACAGAGTCACGATCATCAAGACCTAGACCCCTCCCCCATTGCAGCCCACAAGCAGAAGGGAGAGGAAGGGAGTTGGGGTAGGGGGGTGGAGGGGAGGGTGAGAGATAAGTGCTCAGGAATCCTGCACACCTGGCTGTGGAACTCTGCTGTGGGAACACAAGTACACACTGCTATGGCTTTGGTGATTAATAGGTTGGATGCCAAGGGAGAGTTGGAGCACTCTGGGAGGGTGAGACTCCTGTCACATGTGGAAGATAGGGACACTGCATCAGTACCTCTGAGAGCCAACACAGAAGCAGTAGTTTGAAAGATTTACCAACAGCAGAAAGTGTGACAGAAAGGTGGTAGTTGAAGGGAGCTCTCTCCAGAGGAGAAAGGGCAGGTGGATGATGCTTCCCCAGCCCTCCTTCCAGCCAAACGGTTGGGTGCAGGTGGGAGCCAGGTCCAAATGCTCCATCTCCCCTACTGGCAGCTCAGCCCTACAACACTATAGTTAGTAGACCAATTATTTCCTAAAATGTATGAAGTTAAGCAAACAAAAGTAGTAAAATTAACTGTACACAAAATTAGTCAAGGGATACACAAAAGATGTAGATTATGACATATAATACATAAAGTGTGGAGGAGGAGGAAAATAAAAAAGTAGTACTTTTAGACTGTACTAAAAAATAGAGCAACCATCAATTTAATATAGACTGTTATATATTCAGGAAACTATCTGTGAACCTTATGGTAGCAACAAACCTAAAGCATATAACAGATACACAAAAAATTTTTTTAAAAAGAAGTCCAAGTGCAACACTAAAGAAAACCATCATATAGCAAGAACAGAGCATAAGAGAGGAAGAAAGGAACAGATAAGAACTACAAAAACAACCAGAAAGCAATAAATAAAATGATAATAAATACATACCTATCAATAATTACCTTAAATGTAAATGGACTAAATGCCCAAATCAAGACATAAGGTGGCAGAATGCATAAAGAAACAAAACCCATTTATGTGCTGCTTATGAAAGACTCATATCAGACTGAAAGTGAAGAGATGGAAAAAGATATTTCATGTAAATAATGGGGAGGAAAAGCAGGAATAGCAATACTTATATAAGACAAAGTAGACTTAAAGAGAGTCACAAGAGACAAAGTAGGACATTACCTAATGATAAAGAGATCAGTCCAACAAGATAATATACCAATTGTAAATATCTATGCACCCCATATAGGAGCACCTTAATATATAAAATAAATACTAACAAATATAAAGAGGGAGGTAGACAGCAACACAATCATATTAGGGGATTTAACACTCCACTTACATCAATAGCCAGATCATCTAGACAGAAAATAAGGACACAGAGGCATTGAACAGCACATTAGCCCAAATGGACTTAACAGATATATACAAAACATTCTACCCAGAAGCATCAGGTTATGCATTTTTCTCAGTGCACGTGAAGTGTTCTCCAGAATAGATCACATATTAGGACACAAAAAGAGCCTCAATAAATTTAAAAAACTGAAATTGTATCAAACATCTTTTCAGATCACAATGCTATGAAACTAGAAAACTAAAAATCAATTAGATGAAGAGATTTTTTAAAAATCACAAACACTTAAATGCTAAACAACATACATCTAAATAATCAATTGATCAATGAACAAATCAAAGACAAAATCAAACAATACATAGAGAAAAATGAAAACAAAAATACAACAGTTCGAAATATGGGAGATGCCACAAAAGCAGTTTTAAGAAAGAAGTACATAGCAATACAGACTTACCTCAAGAAAAAAGAACAATCCCAAGTAAATAGTCTAAAATCAAAATTAAAGAAACTAGGAAAAGAAGAACAATGAAACTCAAAGTTAGTAGAAGGAGAGACATAATAAAGATCAGAGCAGAAATATATAAAATAGAGAAGAATTAGACATTAGGAAAAAAAATTACTGAAACCAGATCTGGCTCTTTCAGAAGATAAACAAAGTAGATGAACCCCTACTCACACTTATCAGGAAGAAAAAGAGGGCACAAATAACATCAGAAATGACAAAGAAGTTACATCTAACACCACAGAAATTCAAAGAATTATTAGAGAATTCTATGAAAAATTATACGGCAATAAATTAGACAACCTAGAAGAAAGGAAAAATTTCTGGAAGCATACACTCTCCCAAGACTGACCGAGAAAGAAACAAAATACCTGAACAGACCAATTTCCAGTAATGAAATTGAATTGGTAATCACAAACCTCCCCCCAAAATTCTAGGACCCTATGGTTTCTCAGCTAAATTCTACCAAACATTTAAAGAAGAGCCAATATGCATCCTTCTTAAATTACAACAAAAAAATAGGAAAAGGGAATATTTCCAAACTCATTCTATGAGACCAGCATCACTCTAAAACCAAAACCAGATGAAGACACTATTTTTTAAAAAAGAAAATTATAGACCAATATCCCTGATGAACAGAAGCAAAATCCTCAAAATATTAGTGAACCAAATAAAAAAAATACATCAAAATGATCATCCATCAAGAACAAGTGGGATTTACTCCAGGGATGCAAGGATGGTACAATATTCATAATTCAATCAATGTGTTATACCACATTAACAAAGGAAGAATAAAAGTTATATGATCATCTTAACAGATGCTGAAAAAGCATTTGACAAAATTTAACATCCATCCATGATAAAAACTCTCAACAAAGCAGGTATAGAAGGAACATACCTCAACATAATAAAGTCCATATACGAGAAACCCACAGCCAACATCATACTCAATGGTAAAAAGCTGAAAGCATTTCATCTAAGGTCAGGAAAAAGATAACGATGCCCACTCTCACCACTTTTATTCAGCATAATACTGGAATTCCTAGCCACAGCAATCAGACAAGAAAAAGAGATAAAATGCATCCAAATTGGTAAGGAAGAATTAAAACTGTCACTATTTGCAAATGACATGGTACTATATACAGAAGACCCTAAAGACTCCACTGAAAAACTATTATAACTAATAACTGGTTGTAACAAAGTTGCAGAATACAAAAATCACTACACAGACATCTATTGCATTCCTACATACTAACAAGAAACTGAAAGGAAGAGCAATCATGAAAACATTTTCACTTACAATTGCATCAAAAAGAATAAAATAACTAGGAATAAACCTAAACAAGGAGGTGAAAGACTTGTACTCTGAAAACTATAAGACACTCATGAGAGAAATTAAAAACACCAATAAGTGGAAATCTATCCCATCCCCATGGATAAGAAGAATTTTAATATTGTCAAAATGGCCATTCTGACCAAAACAATTAACAGATTCTATGCAATTCCAATCAAAATAACAGTCACAGTTTTCAATGAACTAGAGCAGATAATTTTAAAATTCATATGGAAGCACAAAAGACCCCAAATTGGCAATGCAATTTTAAGTAAGAAGAAAGGTAGAGATGTTACCCTCCCTGGATGCAAGCTATACTACAAAGCTACAGTAATCAAAACAGTATGGTACTGGCACAAGAACAGACCCATAGATCAATGGAACAGAACAGAGAGCCCAGATATAAACCCACACATATATGGTCAATTAATATACGATAAAGAAGCCATGAGTATACAATGGGGAAATGACAGCCTCTTTGATAACTAGTATTGGGTAAACTGGAAAGCTACATGCAAGAGAATGAAACTAGATTATTGTCTAATTCCATACACAAAAATAAACTCAAAAGGAATTAAAGACCTAAATATGAAACATGAAACCATTAAACTTTTAGAAGAAGACATAGGCAAAATCTCTTGAACATAAGCATGAACAATTTTTTTCTGGACACCTCTCCCCAGGGAAGAGAAACAAAGCAAAAATGAACAAGTGGGACTATATCAACCTAAAAAGCTTCTGTACAGCAAAGGACACCATCAGCAGAACAAAAAGCCATCCTACAGTATAGGAGAATATATTTGTAAGTGTTTTATCTGATAAGCCATTAACATATGAAATATATAAAGAACTATTATGCCTCAACAGCAAAAAAAACCAACAACCCAATTAAAAAATGGGCAGTGGACCTGAACATTTTTCCAAAGAAGAAATACAGATGGTCAACAGGCACATGAAAAGATTTCTACATCACTAATCAACAGGGAAATGCAAATCAAAATCACAATGCGATATCCCCTCATACCTCATACAAGTTAGGATGGCCACTATTCAAAAGACAAGAAATAATAAGTGCTAGCAAAGATGCAAAGAAAAGGGAACCCTCCTGCATAGTTGATGGGAATGTAAATTGGTACAGTGAGTATGGAAAATGTTATGGAGGTTCCTCAAAAACTCAGAAATACCATTCAATCCAGTAACTCTATTTCTAGGAATTTATCTGAAGAAAACAAAATCTCTGATTCAAAAAGATATATACACCCCTTATTTTTGTTGACACATTATTTACAATAGCCAAGATAATGGAAGCAACCTAAGTATCCATTGATAGATGAATGGATAAAGAAGAGGTGGTACATATACACAATGGAAAATTATTCAGCCATGGAAAAGAAAGAAATCTTCCCATTTGTAACAACATGGTTAGACCTAGAGAGTCCATCAGAGAAATAAGCCAGGTGGAGAAAGACAAATACCATATAATTTCACTTATATGTGGAATCTAAAACAAAATAAAATAAATAAATAAACAAGATAACAATAGACAGTAAGAAGTAACTGGTAGTTACCATGGTAGAGGGGTTGGTGTGGGTGGGTGGGGTGGGTGAGAGGGATAAAGAGATACAGACTCTCAATCACAATATAAGTTGTTCATGGGGATGGTAGTACAGCATGGGGAATATAGTCAATGATTCTGTAACATCTTTCTATGTTGAAAGATAATAGTTACTGTAGTTGGGGTGAGGATTTCATAATGTAACTGTTTAATCACTGTGTTGTATACTTGAAAACAATATAATATTGTATATCTACTAAATAAATAATACAACATATTCATTAAAAATAAATCAAAAAATAGTAAAATAAAATCTTTGTTTTCCTTTGTTATGTGCAGTAGCATTTAGGAACAGAGTAAGAAATATGCTTGGGTTAGTGTTACTTGGGGGAGAAGACTTTGAAATTGAAGTCTGACTTTTGAATGGTCCTTGCAAAAAAGGAACTAGACACCTGCTGTGATTAGTATGACATCCATATGTCCCCTGATAAGCAGGAAACTGTGGATCTCAGGGAGACTGTCTAACCTTCCAGAATAAGGGGTTCACCAAGGTATTGTGAGGATTATACAGAAGTTAAAATCATTGGTTTTTAAAATTCAATTTAAGCTCAAATCTTGGATCTTCCATTTGTTAATTATCCTTGTGATATAGGACAACTTAATTTCTTAATGTCTTAATCATTCATTTGTAAAAAGAATGTTTTAATACCTACCATGCAGAGAGGCTACAAAGACTAAATGTGGTAACATATGGCACATAGCACACACCTAACGAATGCTCAATGTGGCATTTTTAAAACTCTATCTCTAATGATAGAGTTATCTGCATGGTCTCTGTAACTTGCTGAATATAATAATGCTGAGTTTAACTTGACATAGAAAGTATGTATAATAAATATACACCATAGTTAAAGATTAATTCTTGTTAACAGTTTCTTTGAATGTTTTGTAAAAGTTAGACATAAAAACACTCCTCCAGGTGCTTTTCCTTACCAGGAGAGAAAACTGAACAGTGTGGAGTAAAGTAATTTTAGTGACTATTCTGATTGATGGTTGAGCACTGTGTATCATGCCACACATGGCAGCACTCCTGATATCTCCTCTCTAGGATTCTGTGAAAGTTCCTGGCTCGTTGGAGGTAATATGCATGATGCATGCACTCATGTAAAACACTAAAAAGAGAGAACTGGGATGTTTTCTAATTCAAGGAAAACTGTCAGATCTCTAGTCAAAATACAAAAACTTGTTATCCAGATTGCATGTCAGCTAAAAACACAAAATTATAAGTAAAATTCTTTGAAACATGGATTTATATCCCATATTATAAATAGGGAACCTTGTTCCAAGAGCATATTTTCCCTCAGTTGATTAACTTAGGGATAGTATGAAAGCATCATGATAAGCATTAAAACATTTCAAAAGTAAGCAACCAGAACCTGATACACACCTCAATTTTTTTAGTAATATTTGAGATCATTTCTTTATTTAAGTCAGTATTTTACAAAATTTCATGGAAATGTAATAATTAAAAAGCATATAGGTTGTATTGATGCAAATTTCCTGGTTTTGATATTTGAGGTTTTACTAGTTATGTAAGATGTTACCTTTGAAGAAAGTTGCGTGAAAGGTACATGCTATTTTTGCAAATTTCTTTGCGTCTAAAATACTTCAAAATAAAAAGTTTTAAAACTTCTGCTTCTGTTTGCTTTATGTATTTAGGTTTTTAATAAATATCAATCAAAAACAGAACTCCAATCAAGTCAGAAAACCACTTCTTCACACCTAAGGAGACCTAGTCTTCTGTCCACCTGCAGTGGTGCACTGTGGTACCCTATGCTACTGAGATTCAGTCTGAACACAGCCAACCTGGGCAGAATCATTCAAAGCAAGGCCCAAAGTGATTTATAAATAGATGGTCACATTTGGGCTGTTTGTTTATGGGTACTGTCTTAGTCTGTTGAGACTGCGATAACAAAAATACCTTAGATTGTCAACAGAAATTTATTTTTCATGATTCTGAAGTCTGGAAGTCCTACATTAGGGTGCCAGCATGATCAGGTTCTAGTAGGAACCCTCTTCCTAGTTGCAGGCTGCCAATGTCTTCTTGTAACCTCAGAATGTGAAGCGCAGAGTTAAAAAGCAAGCTCTCTGTAGTAGGGTTTCAACATATTGAATGCTGGAGACATAAAAATTCAGTCCAAAGCAGATACCATTTCTCTAGGGAAGCATGCTTACCAGTCTATGTCTAGAGTTTTTGTTTTGTTCTTGAAACTGAAATAAAATGTTTAGCTATAGCCAAATAACCTACTCTGCTCTTCTCTATGATTAGAACACTAGAAACATGCAACATTTTGAGGTAACTATAGCCTTTCCCTAGTGCCTCTGAACTTCCCCAGATACCCTACACTTGCTTGTGCTTGAGCATATTCTATTGCAGAAGAGGAAAGAAGCAAAGGACATCTGAGAAGCCACCATATTCAATGGCAAAGCTTCAGAGTCTTAGTGGCTGGGTGGAAGGGCTTTCTCCAAGTGCAGTGGACTCAGAGTGTGGCAAGAATTGCTGTTGTATTTGCTGTAGTGGAGTTACTAGGATACTGTGTTTGAAGTGCAGGGGTGGGGATGAACTCTACTGACTCTCATGTCTTTCACAATCACTGCAAATCAAGGCATTGTAAGCTGACAGCAAGAATCAGCCTGTGGGATGTTAGTTCTGCATGATGCTCTCTGCTCTGTGTTTCCTTAAGTAGCCCACAGAACATTTTCCACATGGCATCCTTCTGTGTGACTTCCTATCCTGCTGTATCTATAACTGGTTGATATAGCTCATGCCTTTCAATTTGCAGTTGCTCTTTTATTTGTAATAAAGTTTGTTGCTTTCTGCTTGGTTAGGCTCCTGATCATATTTTATTCCCACAGGCTTTTGGCATCCCTTAGTAAAAGCCCACATTTCTTAGATTCTTCCTGGTTATTTCTGCTCCATATTCACAGCAGTCTGAGAGCTAAAGCCATTCATATAGAGACAGGCTGCTCCTTTATTAGCAGTAGGAAACAGCAATGGAAGGACAAGGTGGCTTTGCTGGGATTCAATAACCATTCTATCCATGTATCACCTACCGACTCTGCAGCCTAGGATCCAGAAATCACTTTTCAGCTTGCCTACACAGGCCTGTCTTCGGGGCTCAAGACAATATGCAGACAAGTATTCATTTCAGTGTTTCCCAAACAGATTTTTCCTAACAGTCCAGCAAGGTAAACAGACATACCAGTTCTTAATAGGGTTTCATTGGGTGATTGTGAGTAAATATGCTATCAGTGCTATAGCAAGTGCCTCCCACATTTTCTCACTTTTTGTCTTTCCTTGAGACTCATTTCATATACTCGCTGAGGCTGGCATAATAGATATTAGTCAACAAGATGCTTTCTGGCATCCTTCCAGGGTTACAACTTGGTCTTTATTAGTGTGGTCCTTCCCTTAAACAACCTGTAATAGTGTGACCAGAAAACCAAGCACTGAGGAGAGGGAACAGGACCACAGCCTAACGTGCCATTGATGTCACTTGTAGAAACTGCATTCCTACAAGCCAGTAAGTGGTAAAGAACTATACACACAGATAGCTCATAAGATAAGATTTACTTCCCCATTTAATTCTTCAGGTGAAATATTTTAATGAAAGTTAGATGGCAAACAGAGCTGGAACAAAAACAACATATTTTATCAGAGCTTTCTTCAATTTCAGAGTCCCCAGTGGGTGTGAGGCTGCAGAAGCATTGCCCATATGAAGTTAGGTCTTCCCAAAATGTGGAAAGCTCTACTCTTGTTATATCAATGTCTTTTATACTTGAGGCTTGTATCTCTAATTAGAAAAAAATTATACTAAATGTATCCATGACAATTTAAAGAAATGTTTTTATACATTGGGCTCTTGAAGTTCTTCAAACTCAGAGAAGTGAGACCACATCTTCAGCTCAGGTGTGAAAGCTGACTCAGTGTCCTGGGGTTTCTGAATACATCTCTCTCTCTCATTTTCCAGCATTCCAGAAAAATCTGCTTCCCCTGAGAGAGAAAAACTTCCCCAAGCAGAGACAAGATGGCGACGTGAGTAGAGCAGCAGAAATCTCCTCCCAAAACCACATATATCTATGAAAATATAACAAAGACAACTCTTCCTAGAATAAAGACCAGAGGACACAGAACAACATACAGCCCACATCCACACCTGCGAGAACCCAGCGCCTCACGAAGGGGGTAAGAAAGAAGCTCTGGCCCGGCAGGACCTGAGCGCCCCTCCCCCCAGCTCCCAGCAGGAGAAGAATAGGCAGAGCGGGAGGGAGAGGGAGAGAGGGAGCTCAGGACTGCTGAACACCCAGCCCCAGCTATCCGGACCAGAGCGCAGACACAGTGCATGCTCAGAGCCCTCGATTCTAGAGAAACAGGGCAGCAAGAACAGTGAGAGGGTACAGGAGGCCTGGCGTGGGAGGACATAAGAAAATCGAGCGGCCATTTTGTTGTTGTTGTTGTTTTGTTAAGGTGAGTGCTTTTTGGAAGTCTTAAAGGGACAGGGACCACAATACCAGGAAAACAGGGCAGCAAGACCCGCAAGTGGGTATCGGAGGCCGGTGCCAGAGAACAAAAGAAAAGTGAGCGGCCATTTTTTTGTTTGTTTGTTGTTGTTTTGTATCGGCGAGCAGTTTTTGGAAGTCTTAAAGGGATAGGGACCCCAATACTAGGGAAACAGGGCAGCAAGACTGGTGAGCAGGTGCCTGAGGTTGGCGCCACAGTATAAAGAAAAATGAGCGGCCATTTTTTATTTATTTATTTATTTTAAAAAAAATTTTTTTTTTTTTTTTATGATTTTGTTTTGGCAGGTCCTTTTTGGAAGTCTTAAAGGGACAGGGCGGGACACGTAATCCAGAGTTAGGGAAGCCAGGGATCTCTGGACACGCTAATCCCCTGGGATGCAGGGAGCAGGGAGGCCCCTTAAGGAGATAAATAGCCTCCCTGCCACTCCCCCTCCAACGCAACTCCACCACTTTGGAGCAGCTGCACGAGCCAGGCCACGCTCACAGCAACAGCAGAGATAAACTCCATAGCAGCCGGGAAGGAAGTAGAAGCCCTGTCTGCAGGCAGCTACCCAGCACAAACCACTAGAGGGCGCTGTTCTCCCAGGAGAGGAAGGCCACAAACCAACAAGAAGGGAAGTTCTTCCAGCTGTCACTCGTCCCAGCTCTGCAAACTATTCCTATCACCATGAAAAGACAAAATTACAGGCAAACCAAGACCACAGAGACAACACAAGAGAAGGAGACAGACCTAACCAGTCTTCCTAACAAAGAATTCAAAATAAAAATCATAAACATGCTGACAGAGATGCAGAGAAATACGCAAGAGATATGGGATGAAGTCCGGAGGGAGATCACAGATGCCAGGAAGGAGATTACAGAAATGAAACAAACTCTGGAAGGTTTATAAGCAGAATGGATAAGATGCAAGAGGCCATTGATGGAATTGAAACCAGAGAACAGGAACTCATAGAAGCTGACATAGACAGAGATATAAGGATCTCCAGGAATGAAACAATACTAAGAGAACTGTGTAACCAATCCAGAAGGAAAAATATCCATATTGTAGGGGTACCAGAAGAAGAAGAGAGAGGAAAAGGGATGGAAAGTATCTTGGAAGAAATAATTGCTGAAAAATTCCCAAAACTGGGGGAGGAAATAATCGAACAGACCACAGAAATACACAGAACCCCCAACAGAAAGGATCCAAGGAGGACAACACCAAGACACATAATAATTAAAATGTCAAAGATCAAGGACAAGGAAAGAGTTTTAAAGGCAGCTAGAGAGAAAAAAGTCACCTGTAAAGGAAAACCCATCAAGCTAACATCAGACTTGTCAACAGCAACCCTACACGCCAGAAGAGAATGACATGATATATTTAATGCAATGAAACAGAAGGGCCTTGAAAAAAGGATACTGTATCCAGCACGACAATCACTTAAATATGATGGTGGGATTAAACAATTCCCAGACAAGCAAAAGCTGAAGGAACTTGCTTCCCAAAAAGCACCTCTACAGGACATCTTACAGGGACTGCTCTAGATGGGAGCACTCCTAGATAGAGCACAGAACAAAACACCCAACATATGAAGAATGGAGGAAGAGGAATAAAAAGGGAGAGAAGAAAAGAATCTCCAGACAGTGTATATAACAGCTCAATAAGCGAGTTAAGTTAGGCAGTAAGATACTAAAGAGGATAACCTTGAACCTTTGGTAACCACAAATGTAAAGCCTGCAATGGCAATAAGTACATATCTTTCAATAGTCACCCTAAATGTTAATGGGCTGAATGCACCAATCAAAATACATAGAGTAATAGAACGGATAAAAAAGCAAGACCCATCTATATGCTGCTTACAAGAAACTCACCTCAAACCCAAAGACATGTACAGACTAAAAGTCAAGGGAAGGAAAACATATTTCAGGCAAACAACAGAGAGAAGAAAGCAGGGGTTGCAGTACTAAGATCAGACAAAATAGACTTCAAAACAAAGAAAGTAACAAGAGATAAAGAAGGACACTACATAATGATAAAGGGCTCAGTCCAACAAGAGGATATAACCATTCTAAATATATATGCACCCAACACAGGAGCACCAGCATATGTGAAACAAATACTAACAGAACTAAAGGGGAAAATAGACTGCAATGCATTCATTCTAGGAGACTTCAACACACCACTCACCTCAAAGGCTAGATCCACTGGGCAGAAAATAAGTAAGGACATGGAAGCACTGAACAACACAATAGAGCATATGGACCTAATAGACATCTACAGAATTCTACATCCACAAGCAACAGGATATACATTCTTCTAAAGTACACATGGTAAATTCTCCAGAATAGACCACATACTAGCCCACAAAAAGAGCCTCAGCAAAATCCAAAATATTGAAATTCTACCAACCAACTTTTCAGACCACAAAAGTATAAAATTAGAAATAAATTCTACAAAGAAAACAAAAAGTCTCACAAACACATGGAGGCTTAAAAACATGCTCCTAAATAATCAATGGATCAACAAACAAATTAAAATAGAGATCAAGGAATATATAGAAACAAATGACGACAATAACACAAAGCCTCAACTTCTGTGGGACGCAGCCAAAGCAGTCTTAAGAGGAAAGCATATAGTGAACCAGGCACACTTGAAGAAGCAAGAACAATCACAAATGAATAGTGTAACAACACAATTATCGAAATTGGAAAAAGAAGAACAAATGAGGCCTAAAGTCAGCAGAAGAAAGGACATAATAAAGATCAGAGAAGAAATAAACAAAATTAAGAATAATAAAACAATAGCAATAATCAACGAAACCAAGAGCTGGTTCTTTGAGAAAATAAACAAAATAGATAAGCCTCGAGCCAAACTTACTAAGAGAAAAAGAGAATCAACACAAATCAACAGAATCACAAACGAGAACGGAAAAATCATGACAGACTCCACAGAAGTACAAAGAATTACTAAAGACTACTATGAAAACCTATATGCCAACAAGCTGGAAAACCTAGAAGAAATGGACAACTTCATAGAAAAATACAACCTTCAAAGACTGACCAAGGAAGAAACACAAAAGTTAAACAAACCAATTAGGAGCAAAGAAACTGAAACGGTAATCAAAAAACTACCCAAGAACAAAACACCTGGGCCGGATGGATTTACCTTGGATTTTATCAGACACAAAGAGAAGACATAATACCCATCTCCTTAAAGTTTTCCAAAAAATAGAAGAGGAGGGAATACTCCCAAACTCATTCTATGAAGCCAACATCGCTCTAATACCAAAACCAGGCAAAGACCCCTCCACAAAAGAAAATTACACAACAATATCCATAATGAATGTAGATGCAAAAATACTTAATAAAATATTAGCAAATCGAATACAAAAGTGTATCAAACAGATCATACACCATGACCAAGTGGGATTCATCCCAGGGATGCAAGGATGGTACAACATTCGAAAACCCATCAACATCATCTACCACATCAACAAAAAGAAAGACAAAAACCACATGATCATCTCCATAGATGCTGAAAAAGCTTTGACAAAATTCAACATCCATTCATGATAAAAACTCTCAGCAGAATGGGAATAGAGGCCAAGTACCTCAACATAATAAAGGCCATATATCATAAACCCACAGCCAACATTATACTGAACAGTGAGAAACTGAAAGCTTTTCTTCTCAGATCAGGAACTAGACAGGGATGCCTACTCTCCCCACTGCTATTTAACATAGTACTGGAGGTCCTAGCAATGGCAATCAGACAAAACAAAGAAATACAAGGAATCCAGATTGGTAAAGAAGAAGTTAAACTGTCACTATTTGCAGATGACATGATATTGTACATAAAAAACCCTAAAGACTCCACACCAAAACTACTAGAACTGATATCGGAATACAGCAAAGTTGCAGGATACAAAATTAACACACAGAAATCTGTAGCTTTCCTATACACTAACAATGAACCAATAGAAAGAGAAATCAGGAAAACAATTCCATTCACAATTGCATCAAAAAGAATAAAATACCTATGAATAAACCTAACCAAAGAAGTGAAAGACCTATATCCTGAAAACTACAAGTCACTCTTAAGAGAAATTAAAGGGGACACTAACATTGAAAACTCATCCCATGCTCTTGGCTGGGAAGAATTAATATCATCAAAATGTCCATCCTGACCAAAGCAATACACAGATTTGATGCAAGCCCTATCAAATTACCAGCAACATTCTTCAATGAACTGGAACAAATAATTCAAAAATTCATATGGAAACACCAAAGACCCCAAATAGCCGAAGCAGTCCTCAGAAAGAAGACTAAAGTAGGGGGGATCTTACTCCCCAATATCAAGCTCTACTATAAAGCCATAGTAATCAAGACAATTTGGTACTGGCACAAGAACAGAGCCACAGACCAGTCAAACAGACTAGAGACTCCAGACATTAATCCAAACATATATGGTCAATTAATATTTGATAAAGGAGCCATGGACATACAATGGCAAAATGAGAGTCTATTCAACAGACGGTGCTGGCAAAACTGGACAGCTGCATGTAGGAGAATGAAACTGGACCATTGTCTAATCCCATATACAAAAGTAAATTCAAAATGGATCAAAGACCTGAATGTAAGCCATGAAACCATTAAACTCGTGGAAAAAAAAAAACATAGGCAAAAACCTCTTAGACATAAACATGAGCGACCTCTTCTTGAACATATCACCCAGGCAAGGAAAACAACAACAAAAATGAACAAGTGGGACTATTTTAAGCTGAAAAGCTTCTGTACAGCAAAATACATCATCAATAGAAAAAAAGGAACCCTACAGTATGGGAGAATATAATTGTAAATGACAGATCCGATAAAGGCTTGACGTCCAAAATATATAAAGAGCTCACATGCCTCAACAAACAAAAATCAAATAATCCAATTAAAAAATGGGCAGAGGAATGAACAGACAGTTCCCCAAAAAAGGAATACAGATGGCCAACAGACACATGAAAAGATGCTCCACATCACTAATTATCAGAGAAATGCAAATTAAAACTGCAATGAGGTATCACCTCACACCAGTAAGGATGGCTGCCATCCAAAAGGCAAACCATAACAAATGTTGGTGAGGCTGTGGAGAAAGTGGAACCCTCCTACACTGCTGGTGGGAATGTAAACCAGTTCAACCATTGTGAAGAGCAGTATGGAGGTTCATCAAAATGCTCAAAACAGACTTACCATTTGACCCAGGAATTGCACTCCTAGGAATTTACCCTAAGAATGCAGCAATCAAGTTTGAGAAAGACCAATGCACCCCTATGTTTATCGCAGCACTATTTACAATAGCCAAGAATTGGAAACAATCTAAATGTCCATCGGTAGATGAATGGATAAAGAAGATGTGGTACATTTACACAATGGAATACTACTCAGCCATAAGCAGTGGGCAAATCCTACCATTTGCAGCAACATGGATGGAGCTGGAGGGTATTATGCTCAGTGAAATAAGCCAAGTGGAGAAAGAGAAATACCAAATGATTTCACTCATCTGTGGAGTATAAGAACAAAGGAAAAACTTAAGAAACAAAACAGCAGCGGAATCACAGAACCCAAGAATGGACTAACAGGTACCAAATGGAAAGGGACTTTGGAGGATGGGTGGGTAGGGAGGGATAAGGGGGGGGGGAGGAGAAGGGGATATTAAGATCATCATGCAGGGGCGTTGGGAGAACGGGGAGGGCTGCACAACACAGAGAAGTCAAGTAGTGATTCTACAACATTTAGCTATGCTGATGGACAGTGACTGTAAAGGGGTTTATAGCAGGGACCTGGTATAGGGGAGAGCCTAGTAAACATAATATTCTTCATGTAAGTATAGATTAAAGATAACAAAAAAAAAGAAAGAAAGAAAAGGGGGATTACTCCATGATAGGATAAAACTAACTGTAACAATTAATGCATGCTTTAAATATCCTTAATTTTGATCACTTAAAGGGTGTCAGTTGATCGGCTATAGAGGTACACTTTTCTGATAATATTCCTTTCTCTTAAAAAAAAGAAAATAAGCATTTCCTGTGTGGTGACCTCCAATGAGTTCTACACAATGGTATAAAGGGCATATCAAAGTGTGGGCAAAGGGTCTGTTTGTGTTTATACAGAGGATCAAAGCCTAATTTGGCTACCCCAAAAATGAACTAAGATACGATATGATGAAGAACTTACAACATCAGCACTCTCTGGAAGAGTCATACCAGAAGATGATCATAAAAACCCTCAACAAAGATCCAGGCGATGCTGCAGTTGTAGCTACATTCATCCCACCCATTCCTGGACTTGCTGTTGGAATGAAGAAGGAGATATCTAAGCTGGCCTGTGCATACAGTCAAACAAAAAATTTGACTGGATCTACACTGTTGGAACTCAACCAAGAATTAGGAGAAGTGCAAGTTCTAGCACTCCAAAATCTTACAACTACAGACTATCTACTGTTAAAAGAACATATGGGATGTGAACAGTTCCCAGGAATGGGCTGTTTTAATTTTTCTGATTTCTCTCAGACTTTTCAAGTACAGTTGGACAATATCCATCATATCATACACAAATTTTCACAAATGCCTAGGGGGCCTAACTGGTTTTCTTGGCCTCACTGGAGATGGCTGGTAATTATAGATCTGCTTTGGTTATGTAACTGTATTCCTATTATGTTAATGTGTGTGTGCAATTTAATTAGTAGTTTGCAACCTATACATGCTGAAGTTACTCTACAAGAAGATATGTCAAAGAAATAATCAATCTTTCCATGTTTTCTTCCATCTGCTACCTCTATAGCTTTTCTTCTTCCTTCCTAATTACAACCCTTAAATAGAATTCGTGCCTCATATCGAATTTACCAAGTATCATAATTCCTCCAAGTGCTAAAGATACCTCAAGACAAATGCTGTGCATAGAAGCCGCAGGGCATAAATAGGCAAAGAAGTAAAAAGCTAAACTTTTCAAACAATATGGCTTCTCTCTCACTTACCAACTTTACATCTCCCTGTATGGCCCCAGAAGATGACTGGTTAGCCAGAGACGGGTAAGATTCCTCAAGGGAGGAACAACCTAAGACAGGCACAGTCACAGGGGGGCCATCGGGTGAGAAATTGGGGATCAACAGAGGTGAGGCTTAGAACCTCTCCCCCCCTGTTTTGAGAGAAATCTTCTGCATCTGTGGATGTTTTCTTGCCCTTGTCTAGCTTGGATTAACACATAGTCTACAGGCACACACCTGATCATCTACATTTGCTCTCTTATAACACTAAACTAAGTTTTCTACCTTTATCTTACATCTACCTACCACTTCAGCATTTTATTAAAAATAATAAATATTATTATGATAGTAATAATAAAGTGAGAAATGTGGGTTCCACATAAATCAAGTATAAAAATCAAATGAATATTCATATTTGACCTGACTGTTTATAGTTCATAATGCGTGATCAAAACCGAAAGTTTCTGTGATGACTGTCCTTGCACTGTTCACCATGTAAGAACTTATTCACTATGTAAGAATTTGTTCACCATGTAAGAACTTGTTTGTTATACTTCAGAAGATTGGAGACTGTTGAGAATTAGGCTTGTGGTTGATTAATGATTGTGCATTGAGTCCCCTATACAGAATTTTAGTGTTGTTAACAACCATTTGATCAATAAATATAAGATATGCCCTCTCAAAAAACATAAAATAAAATAAAATAAAGCCTATTTTTTAGGGCTTCCACCAAAAAAAAAAATGATCTACATCTTATCATCAGAGAAATGTAAATTAGAACAGCAGTGAGAAACCACTACACAACATTAGAATGGCCAAAATCTGGAACTCTGACACCAGCTAATACTGGTGGGGATGTGGTGCAGCAAGAGCCCTCTTTCATTGCTGGTGGGAAAGCAAAATGGTGCAGTCACTTGAGAAGGTAGTTTGGTAGTTTCTTCTAGAAGTAAACATTCTGTTACCATATGATCCAGCAATTACCCATCTTGGTATTTACCCAAAGGAATTAAAAACTTACGTCCACATATAAATCTGCTTATGGATGTTTATAGCAGCTTATTCATAATTGTCCAAACTTGGAAGCAACTAACACATCTTTTAGTAGGTGAAAGGATGAATAAACAGTGGTATATCCACACAGTGGAATATTACTCAGTGCTATAAAGAAATGAGCTTTCAAACAATGAAAAGACGTGGTTGGAACTTACGTTCATGTCACCAAGTGAAAGAAGCCAATATGAAAAGTCTACATATTGTATGATTCCACCAATAAGACATTCTGAAGAAGGAAAAAGTCTAGAGACATTTAAAAAAATCACTGGTGCCAGGAGTTGGGAGCAAAGAGTGATAAATAGGCAGGGAACAGATTATTTTTAGAGCTTTGAAAATACTCTATGTGGTACCATAGTGATATTTATAGATAGATGATAGATTGAAAGATAAATAGGTATAGTTAGTTAGGTAGATAGGATAGATGCAGTTAGATAGGTAGACAGTTGTTATACATTTGTCCAAACTTACAGGTATACATCACCAAGAGTTAACCATAATGTAAACTATGGACTTTGAGTCATTATGATGTGTCAGTGTAGGTTCATCATTTGTAACCAATACTCCACTTTGCTGGGAAATATTGTAAATGGGGAGGCTATGCATGTCTGAGGTTTGCGGGAATATGGGAAATCTCTGTATCTTCATTTCAATTTCAATGTGAACCTAAAACTGCTCTAAAAAATAAAGTCTTAAAAAGTTAAAAAAAAAAAAACTTCCCCAAATCCAAATGGTGACCGTGTTATTTTGTTCTGCATTACCACTATGCCCTCCAAGTTTTCAGGGATTTACACCAACAGTCCTTCACTTGCCTTTACAGAAATGAAGAAAAGAGATAAACCAATAATTATTATGTAATCCTGTCAGTGATGTCATTGCCAAGGAACTCAGATTAAAATTTAATATTTAGAAGCAGTAAGATGGAATGAAAGAGAAAAATCCACAGAAGAACATACAAAGTAGAGTGGTGATGAGTTCTACACAGAAATATAAAATTGAACACTAGACCCACCAGGAAAAATGTCTCAGTTCCATTATCTTCTACTCAGATACTCTTTCTTTTTTTTTTCTAAATTAAGGTTTCATTGATATACAATCTTATGAAGGTTTCTCATAAGCAACATTGTGGTTTCAACATTCACCCATATTATCAAGTCTACCCCGTACCCCATTGCAGTCACATTCTTACCAGCATAGTAACATGCTATAGAGTCATTAATTGCACTGCCTTCCCTGGGACTTAACTATGTTGTGAGTGCCAATTAAAAGGCCCCTTAATCCCCATCTCCTTCCCTCCCAACACACCCACCCTCCCCAAACCCTTCTCTTTGGTAACTGCTAATCCCTTCTTGGAGTCTGTGAGTCTGCTTATGTTTTGTTCCTTCAGTTTTGCTTTGTTGTTACACTCCACAAATGAGTGAAATCATTTGGTAATTGTCCTTCTCTGAATGGCTTATTTCACTGAGCATAATACCCTCTAGCTCCATCCATGTTGCTGCAAATGGTAGGATTTGTTTTATTTTTATGGCTGAGTAATATTCCATTGTGTATATGTTCCACCTCTTCTTTATCCATTCATCTACTGTTGCACACTCAGGTTGCTTCCATATCTTGGCTGTTGTAAATAGTGCTGCGATAAACATAGGGGTGTATATGTCTTTTTCAAACTGGGCTCCTGCATTCTTAGGGTAAATTCCTAGAGTGAGATTCTTGGATCAAATGGTACTTCTACTTTTAGTTTTTTGAGGAACCTCAATATTGCTTTCCACAATGGTTGAACCAATTTATATTCCCACCAAGAGTGTAGGAGGGTTCCCATTTCTCCGCATTGTCACCAACATTGGTTGTTCCTTGTCTTTTGGATGGTGGCCATCCTAACTGGTGTGAGGTGATATCTCATTGTGGTTTTAATATGCATTTCCCTGATGATTAGTGATGTGAAGCATCTTTTATGCACCTGTTGGCCATTTGAATTTCTTCTTTGGAGAAGTGTTTGTTCAGATCCTCCACCCATTTTTTAATCAGGTTATTTGTTTTCTGGATGGTGAGGCATGTGACTTCTTTATATATTTTGGATTTTAACCCCTTATCAGATGAGTCATTTATGAATATATTCTCCCACAGTGTAGGATGCCTTATTTTTCTACTGATGGTATCATTTGCTGTATAAACTTTTTGGTTTGATGTAGTCCCATTTGTTCATTTTTACTTTTGTCTCCCTTTCCCAAGGAGATGTGTTCAGGAAAAAGTTGCTCATGTTTATATTCAAGAAATTTTTGCCTATGTTTTCTTCTAAGAGTCTTATGGTTTCATGAATTACATTCAGATCTTTGATCCATCTTGAGTTTACTTTCATGTGTGGAGTTAGACAATAATACAGTTTCATTCTCTTACATGTAGCTGTCCAGTTTTGCCAACACCAATTTTTGAAGAGGCTGTCATTTCCCCATTGTATGTCCATGGCTCCTGTATCATATATTATTTGGCTGTATATGTGTGGGTTTATATCTGGGTTCTCTATCCTGTTCTATTGATCTATGTGTCTATTCTTGTGCCACTATCAAATTGTAATGATTACTGTGGCTTTGTAGTAGAGCTTGAAGTTGGGGACCATAACCTCCCAGCCCCAGGCTTTATTCTTCCTTGTTAGCTTTGCTTTGGCTATTTGTGGTTCCATATGAATTTTAGAACTATTTGTCCTAGTTTGTTGAAGAATATTGTTGGTATTTTGATAGGGTTTGCATTGAATTTAGAGATTGCTTTGGCCAGGATGGCCACTTTGACAAAATTAATTCTTCCTATCCATGAGCATGGGATGTATTTCCATTTGTTGTTGCCTTTAATTTTTCTCATAAGTGTCTTGTAGTTTTTAGGGTAAAGTGGAAGTAGAACAATCCCAAATGAAAAGTCTAAACTCACAGTTAATGAAACTAGAAAAAGAAGAACAAATAAAGCCCAAAGTCAGTAGAAGGAGGGACATAATAAAGATCAGAGAACAAATAAATGAAATTGAGAAGAATAAAACCATAGAAAGAATCAATGGAACAAGGAGCTGGTTCTTCGAGTAAATAAATAAAATAGATAAACCCCTAGCCAGACTTATCAAGAAAAAAAGAGAGTCTAAACATATAAGCAGAATCACAAGTGAGAAAGGAAAAATCACTACAGTCACCAGGGAAATACAAAGAATTATTAGAGAATCATATGAAAAATTATATGCTGAAAAATTGAACAACCTAGAAGAAATGGACAACTTCCTAGGAAAATACAACCTTCCAAGACTGACCAAGGAAGAAACAGAAAATCTGAACAGACCAATTAACAGCAATGAAATTGAATTGGTAATCAAAAAACAACCTAAGTAAAAACGCCTGTGCCAGATGGCTTCACTGCTGAATTTTATCAAACATTTAGTAAAGACCTAATACCCATTCTCCTTAAAGTTTTCCAAAAAGTAGAAGAGGAGGGAATACTTCCTAACTCATTCTGTGAGGCCAGTATCACTCTAATACCAAAACCAGACAAAGACCCCACAAAAAAGAAAATTACAGACCAATATCCCTGATGAACATAGATGCAAAAATCCTCAGCAAAATATTAGAAAACCGAATCCAAAAACATCAAAAAAATCATCCATCATGATCAAGTAGGATTTATTCCAGGGATGCAAGAATGGTACGATATTCAAAAATCCATCAACATTATACCCCACATCTACAAAAAGGCCAAAATCATATGATCATCTTAATAAATGCTGAAAAAGCATTTGACAAAAGTCAACATCCATTCATGATAAAACAAAAGTCAGCATCCATTCGTGATAAGAACTCTTAACAAAATGGTTGTAGAGGGCAAGTACCTCGTCATAATAAAGGCCATATATAACACCCACTGCCAATATCATACTTAACAGTGAAAAGCTGAAAGATTTTTTATCTATGCACCCAATATAGGAGCACCTAAATATATGAAACAAATACTAACAGAATTAAAGGGGTAAATAAAATACAACTTGGTCAGATTTGTTCATAGGTATTTATCCCTTTTGATGCATTTGTAAATGGACCTGTTTTCCTGATTTCTCCTTCTGCTAGTTCATCATTAGTACATAGGAATGCAACATATTTTTTTTTGTGTTAAATTTGTATCCTGCAACTTCCCTGAATTGAATTATTAGTTGTAGTCATTTTGTGGTAGATTCTTTAGGGCTTCTTAAGTACAATATTATGCATCTGCAAACAGTGACAGTTTAACTTCTTCCTTACCATTCTGGATGCCTTTGATTTCTTTGTATTGTCTGATTGCTGTGGCTAGGATCTCCAGCACTATGTTGAATGAAAGTGGGGAGAGTGGGCATCCTTGTCTTCTTCCTGATCCTAGACAAAATTGTTAATCCTTGCTTCAAATTTAAATGTTAATCTTGCCAGGTAGAATATTCATGGTTGGATGCCCTTCTGTTTCACTGCATGAAATATATCATGCTACTCCCATCTGGCCTGTAAGGTTTCTGCTGTCAAGTCTGCTGAATGCCTGATAGAGTTACCTTTATAAGTGATCTTTTTTCTCTCTCTGGCTACTTTCAATACTCTCTCTTTGTCCTTGACCTTTGTCATTTTAATTATTATATGTCTTGGTGTTGTCTTTCTAGGGTCCCTTATGTTGGGAGATCTGTGCAGTTCCATGACCTGAGAGACTATTTCCTTTCCCCAATTCAGGCAGTTTTCAGCAATTATTTCCTCAAAGATTCTTTCTATCCCTCTCTCTTTCTCTCTCTCTCTCTCTCTTCTTCTTCTTCTTCTTCTTCTGGTACCGCTATAGTGAGAATATTGTTCTATTTGGATTGGTTGAACAGTTCTCTTATAATTCTTTCATTCCTAGAGATCCTTTATTCTCTCTGTGTCTCAGCTTCTTTGTTTTCTTGTTCTCTAATTTATATTTCATTTAACATTTCCTCTGCCTCATTTAATCTGCTTTTAAATCCCTCTATTGTATATTTCATTTCAGATTCTGTGTTTTTCAAAGTTTCTATCTCTCTTTTGAAGTCCTCCCTGAGATCCTGAATATTTTTTCTATAGCTCAGTGAGCATGTTTATAACTTTAAAATCTTCATCAAGAATATGGGTGATTTCAGTTTCCCTTAGCCCTCTTTCTGGAATCTTTTCCTGTAGTTTTGTTTTGACAAAATTCTTTTGCCATTTCATTTTTTTAGCGATTTCTATGGAATAATACCTATGTGTAGGCAGCACCTCCTAGTGGCCAGAAGCTCTACTCTCTGGAGCTTCCAAGCACCTGTAGAAATGGCAAGGTCACAGGTGAGTGGAACCAGCACCTGCCAGGAGGAAAGAGCTCTTCCTGCTTCCTGACTGTAGTGCCCACTTCCACTGCCAGGGCTGGTGGGTCAAGCATACAAGGTGGAGCCTTTACGCTATGTCCCTGTAGCTGCCATAAACAGAGTCACCCTCTGGCTGGCCTGGAGCAATGACAGAGGCCACAGGTGTGCAGGCCCATGTGTGCCAGACTGAAGGAGTGGCATGCTGCGTATCATAGTTGGGGGCCCGTGGGATTCATTGCCAGCCAGGGGGATAGAGTGTCTGAAGCTCCTGAGAGTTCCCAACCTGCTGGGTTGAGCTTGCCAGGACAATTTTGCCCACCTTCCCTTTCTCCTGAGCAATGAGCTCTGTGTAATCTTTGCCCCTTTAGTGCCCCTCCCACTGTTGGGACATCTTTCAAAATGCCCACCTTTCTTTTGTCCCATGGTGGCCATTTTGCATACCTCTTCTCCACAAGTGAATGGAATCTCAGTCTCTCCAAGTATTCCACTTGTCTTTCCTTTCCAAACCCACTAATTTCCAGAGCACCATGTAATGTATGTTCATGCTCCCAGACCAGATCTCCAGGGCTGGGTAATTAGCAGTCGTAAGCTTCTGCTCCCTCTGCTCTCCATTTCTCTTCCTCCCACCTGGGGGCAGAGGTGGGGAGAAAGCTTGGATCCTGCTGGATCGTGGCTTTGCTACTTTACCCTTTTCTGTGAGGTTTTCCCTTTTCCCCAGATGTAGTCACTCTGTTCTGCAGTCTTCTGGTCACTCTTTCAGGATTAGTTGTATTTGCTGTATTTTCATGTTTTATGTGTTTTGGGAAGGATGTTTCTGCCTCACTTCTCACACTGCCATCTTTTTCCCCACCAACCCTCTTTGCTTTCTTATCCCTTTCCTCTTTCTCCTTCCTGCTCCCATATATTGAAAAGACTATTTGATCAACATGTACTCATAAGTCTCTAAAAACATAATAACCCTTTCTTTTTAAGTAAACTTCTTTAAAAGATGATTCTTTCCTTCCTTGAAAGGTGTAGCACATCCAGTGGGCATTGGTTCCTCCAGAGCCAATCCACATTTTCTTGAGAGAAGCACCCCAATCAGTTCAGAGAAGCAACAGTCACAGCCTCAGGCAATGGCTCATGAATAAATTGTCTTCTCCTTCCTAGTCTCCGTGAGAGTTTGGATGGCTGTGGGATCAATTGTTTTATTCAGTGGCATGGCTGGTGAGGTGGAGGTGGGACACATTTTGGGAAAGCTTTTGCTTATGCCTTCCTAAGTAAAGGGGACACAATTCCTGACATAACCATTTCTCCCTTCTCCTACTCCCCTACTTTCTTCTTTAATGCAGACATGAAACTAATGTTGTAGCAGTCATCTTGTGGTCATAATGCAATAACATTAAAGAGATGGCCAGATTAATCCCAGAGATGCCAGCTCTGATGTCATAAGCCACCAAAACAATGAGGCAGCCTTCATTATTTAATGTCAGTAGATAAATGTTTCCTAAATGATAAAACATTATGCAGTTGGGAGACCAATCCAGATAATTCAATAATATACACCCAACAGTGGACACTCAGACTGGATAGGGATAAACTTGATCAGAAACTCACAAACTCAAGACCCTCTTAAGAAAAATGGAATTTAAATAAGTGAAAGGGGAGTCAGATTACCTGTCCAAAGTTCTCTACTTCATAAATAACTTGTCTTAGAATGAACACTTTAGGGCAACTATTACCTAAAGTAGGTGTTTAAATATTTCATTATTTTGGAATCAGCCCACTAAAGTCCTGTAATTTTCTCATGCTTGGGAGGAAAAGTAATGAAATGCGTGCCCAGCTTGATATTCCAAAAATGAGTAGCCTTGCTGCATTTACTGAACTCAGTGTGGAAGAAGAGAAGGGATCACCACTCGGAGGCTTATTCTTTTTCTTTCCTGTCGCTCCCAGACTACCGATAAGGAGACGGACTGCTCTTTTCATATTTCTCACCATGACTTCCTTGAATTATTGTTCCTGCCCTTTCATAATCATTCACAAAAAAATAATCCATTAGAGATGAATGAGGCAATAGATGAACATTCACTCTCTGCCTCCCTGCCTTTTCTTTGCCCAAGAACTGGATGGGGACAGAGGATGAGAACAAGGATAAGAAAATATTGAGACTGGAAGATAAATTATACTTCCCAGAAGGCAGAAAAAGTCAAGAGAACCTGTGTGAAACAGGAAACCAGAAAGAGGAAATGACGGGAGAAGGCGGTGTGGGATTACAGGGTCTTCTGCACACTGCGGGGGAAGAGTCTCCAGAGAGTTTTATGAGATAAAGTATTGAAGATGAAGAGGGGACAAGGGATGTTAAATATTTTTGCAAACTGTTTGGAGAATCTCCTAGTCTCCAGGATCTCAAGAAAATATTTGTGTTACTTATAAAGTCATTTTGGAAGCTAGATTGTTTTCCTAATACAATACAATCTGACATTGGATTAAATGGGTTTATAATGATCCATCCACATTATAAAATCCAACATATAGTTAGATAGTAAATGATGGCCCAGGCAAATACTTAAGTCTGTATGTAAGGAAAATCTGTAACAACTCACAAAGAAATGCAGAAACTAACCACTAGTAGTAGAAACATCAACAAGAGCTAGAATCTTAGAATGTCACAAATGATGAGATTAAATAGGTTAACATGTACACTGTACCAATAAGGAATCTGAGACCAAAACAGGTTAATGGACTTGTCCAGGGTTATTCCCAAGTTTTGCACCCTGTTCTGTGTCATGGTCCCTGTGATCACCTGCTTATGATAATCTCAAATTGGTCAGCAATTCATGACAGAGGCTTACATTTTTATACACTTTAGACCAATAAGAACTACAATAAACGATGAGTGACATTTACTTCAAGAAGAGCAGAAGAGCTAAGTTACAGAGAAAACACAGTTGAGTGTGTTTAAGGGCATCTGTCAACAGCAAAGGTAAAATGTACTCATCTGTCATGATACCAGGAAATGAAACTAAACGGAAAGACCAAAGTGTTCTCCAGGTGCTGTCATTCAGCTTGGTTCTCCAAAGCACATAAATACTGACTGTAAAGGTCTGTGCATGCAACAGTGGTACAGGGGTGCAGAATGGGCCTCTGTGTCTAGCCCTTACCAACTCCCAACCTTACACACTGTATAAATCTCTAGATGCAATAAATGTTGGGATAGGCTAACAGGAAAATGGGCATTTACATGCTGAAAAAGATATTGGCAATGAGAAGGGAATCCTTGTTCCTTGCAATCTGGACACCAAGCTGCAAGTGCTTTAATCCTCAAACAAAGGACAAATCCAGAAAGAGAACTGAAGGCACACAAGTACTATCCCTATCACATTCCTAGGTGGCAAGCAAGATGAATAAGACAAAGTCCCCTCACTCCTAATGACCATATTATGAAACTATGAACATTAAAGAAAGGTAAGGTCTCTCTAGCACTGTTGACATTATGGAAGCAGAGACCTCTCATTAGGTGAGGGAAGGGATTATCTCTGTTTGCCATACTTAACATGCAAGGGGTTCCAGTCACAGCTCAGAAGTACTCATAGGGCTCTGCAACTTACAGATTCCTGATATGCATAGACATTTCTGCAAAACTGTAGATTCATTATTTTCCAATTTATCCAACATTTACTGATCACCTCCTAAATATTAGGCACTGTGCTAGGTTCTAAAAAATTTCAGTTATTTTTCAGATGATATCCTGTGCATACAGCTGTATTAGATTAGTAAATTTGGTCTTCTGTTCTTTGCAGTATGGTGAACTGGACAACCTGAAAGTCTTCCAAGAACAAAGTACCTCAAAATATAGGACAATGGCCATTAAAATGCTTAGCTGAGCTCACAAGAACAAAAAAGAAAAGAGGGAGCTAGAAACAAGAGCATTCAGCCTGTGAGTAACCCTAGAATTACCCTGTTGTGGTAATCTGATGTCAAGATATGACAAAGACTATTAGTGACCACCCATATACTTGTGTTCTTATTTCTCAGCTTCCCTCACAGTAGTTAGGTTGGCAATGTGACTGAGTTCTGAAAAATGGACTGTGTGTAGGAGTGATTACCCCTGAGTGCTATGCAGTCTTCTGCAAGCTCTCTCTCTTGACTCCATGTATCTGGAAGCAAAGGAAATTGGGAACAGGGTGCTAGAAAGCACCTGGATCCCCAAATCGCTACTTAGAGGAAAGCTCCCAAAACAGTGTTCAATCTTTATTGGATTATACATGAACAATAAACTTGTATTTTGTTAAGCCTTTAAGTATTGGAGTCATTTGTTATAAAAGTAGCATTAATTATAATATACAAGTATGCTTAAACTTGCAATTCAATTTTCCTATAAAAATAGATGAGACAGTGGGCCTTTGTGAGAAAGTTATATAAAGTTAGGACCCACAAATAATGTTCACATAAATTTTAAAAAGTGAAAACTAGAAAAAGTCCAGCACAAGGAAACAGTAAAGAAGCTCATTTTTCTCCAGTAAAGAAGTTTATTTTTCTCCACTTGGGCTCTGGTTGATGAAATGAGAACAACATCATCAAAGACTTTCTCAAGAATTTGATATCCCAGACCTGACTTCAAGTAGATTTGGAGTTCAAGTATATACTAACAATATGGAATAAGAGTATACAAGTTAAAATTAACATAAAATAAAACGTATGAAAACCTACAGCAACAGGCAAAGGCAACATAAAACTCTCAGAAAGACATATTTTTATTACAATTTTCAGAGAACATCTACAATTAAATTTCTGTAAAAATGAACTCTCAGTACATAATTACAAAATACACCAAGAAAAAATGTCCTGACATCATTAGCATTAACAAGACTCAGCAGGCTCAATAAACCATACAATTAGACCTCTAAGAAGTTCAGGTACCTGAACTATAAGATAAGGTGTATTAACTATTTACAATTGAAATGAAAAAAGACATGTAAAAGTAAGAAGAAAACTTAAGATAACTTGGTAGTTGATGTGAGATGCTACAAAATCTTTCAGGAAAAAAGTGGTTATTTCCCCAGCTGCTGGGAGGACTTTGAGGATAGAGTCCTTGGCTGTTATTTCCCTTTGTAGTTTGCCCCAAATAAAGAAAACAGCTTCACCCAAGGTCACATCACCTTCCAGGGGCACTCCACATCCAATGACTGACCAGGTGAATTATGAAGTCCTGACACCTGGTCCAGTGTCGATGAATCTGAAAAGTGCATCCCATTTTCAGCTCGCCATGCAATCAGCTAATGCCTTCTTTGGGACTGCCATTTAATTAATCTCCTTTCTGTGTTCGACCCTGCTTAATAACCCTCTCTTGTTCACATATGTTGATCCCAAGCATTACTTTAAAAATGTCCTGTTTGGTCACTTATATTTTAGAGTCTGCTTCTTAGGGAATCCAATCTGAGATAACATGGAACCAAGTGGAAACAAACAAAGATGCTTGTTTAAAAATAATTAAATACGAATTTTATAAGAGAAAAATGTGGCCATGGAAAAGAACTCAAAGGAAATGACATATTATACACAATTGAAGAGAGAATGAGTGAAAATTAGGAAAATTAATGGGAATGGGGAAAATAGATATTGAAAACATTACCATGTGTGTTGAATACCTCTGTTTGCCCTTCTAGATCTACTTTATCCCCTTTTCCACCCTTTTCCCTTCCCTGAGATACTGATCTGTATTGTAGGATGACCAAATCTCCCAATTTTCCTGGAACTGAGAGGTTTCACTGGACATAGGAATTTCAGTGCTAAAACTGGGACAATCTCAGGCAAACAGAGATGTTTGTTCCCCGTACCTATAGGGACTGTACCAATGAGCTCCCTTGCCCTCTCACATCCAGTTGGGAAAAAGAGAGAGTGAGACATATTACCTTTAAACAAATGACAAACTGACAGACAATGTCTCAATTGCAATAAGTGCATAAAATAATACATGCAAAAATGCTAAAAGAAAACAGCTAATTGATCATTCAAGACTAAATGTAGAGTTATAGACTTATGTCCATGACTTCTGAACCATGATGGTGTAACAGAGAATGGATTGGCCCTCCTAACTTAAACACTCAGGAAGCTTGACAAAATAGATGAAACAGTGGTTTTCAAACATTGCACAAGGAGCAGCTTGCCTGTGATCCTTGAGAGAAAGGAAGCCAATAAGGGGAGCCCAACAACTGCCGATGTTCTGCCTAGAGGCAGTTTCTGGACCACAGTGCAGGGAGGGAGAGGTGGCCTCGAACATAGCCTGCCACAATGTCTTACTTCAGGAGACAGACTGGAGTTTGGGGAACCTTAAGAGGCTCAATTTGAGGGCCAAGTTGCTAGAGAGGAGGGAGCTGTCGAGAAAGCAGCAAGCTCTGAGAGGTCTTCCGTGATGACCCCTGAAGCCTCTGAGAATGCATATGCACATTCCCAGGAGGAAACTGCCTGAGGCCAGGGAGATAACCACCGCCAAGCAGCCAAACAATTCTCTGAGTTCTCAACTGACCAGTCAGCAGTAAAAGACTTCACAATACAAGGGGTATCAGATAGAATATTCTGAAAGGCATCACTTCAGTAGTGGGACTGAAAGAAAGGCAGTGCTAGAACTACCCAGACAGAGCTTAAAAGCAAGTGTAGGAATGATCCAAATGATCCCAAGCAATGTGGCAGAAAACAAATGCTCTGTAAAGGAGTACCATAAAATCTAGCACTTAACAGTAAAAAATTGAGAATGTGGACTATCCAATATAAAATTACAAGGCAGGCAAAAAAGCAGAATATGTGGATCAAAAGCAGGACAAATAACCAATCAATAGAAAAGTCCCCCAAATAGCAGACATTGCAATTGGTGAAAAAAAAAAAACATTGAAATAGAGATTCTAAATATGGTCTACAAGCTCAACAATGTAGAAGATGACATGAAATTAATAATGAAATGTAAACTATAAAAAGTAAGTTTTAGATGTGAAAATACATTTTTAATTTCTTAAAAATATAATTATCTAGGGAGCCAAGATGGCTGCGTGAGTAGAGCAGCGGAAATCTCCTCCCAAAACCACATATATCTATGAAAATATAACAAAGACAACCCTTCCTAGAATAAAGACCAGAGGACACAGAACAACATACAGCCCACATCCACACCTGCGAGAACCCAGTGCCTCGCGAAGGGGGTAAGATATAAGCCCCGCCCGGCAGGACCCAAGCGCCCCTCCCCCCAGCTCCCTGCGGGAGGAGAGGAGTTGGAGCGAGAGGGAGAGGGAGCCCAGGATTGCTGAACACCCAGCCCAGCCATCCAGACCAGAGTACAGACACAGTGCATGCATGGGGTCCTGGATACTAGGGAAACAGGGCAGCAAGACCGGTGAGTGGGTCCCTGAGGCCAGCGCTGGAGAACAAAGAAAAGAGAGCGGCTTTTTTTTTTTTTTGCGAGTGCTTTTTGGAAGTCGTAAAGGGACAGGGACCAAAATACTAGGGAAACAGGGCAGCAAGATCGGTGAGCGGGTCCCTGAGGCTGGCGTCTGAGGACAAAGATAAGTGAGCAGCTTTGGTTGTTGTTGTTGTTGTTGTTGTTGTTGCTCTGTTTTGGCGAGTGCTATTTGGAAGTCTTAAAGGAACAGGGTGGGACACTTAGTACAGAGGCAGGGAATCTGGGGATCTCTGGGCACTCTAACCCCCTGGGCAGCACATAGCACGGAGGCCCCTCACAGAGATAAATAGCCTCCTGGCTGCTCCCACGCCAACGCGGCTCCACCACTTTGGAGCAGCAGCCCGAGCCAGGCCACGCCCACAGCAACAGCGGAGATAAACTCCATAGAAGCAGGGCAGGAATTAGAAGCCCTGTCCGCACGCAGCTACCCAGCACAAGCCACTAGAGGTCGCTGTTCTCCCAGGAGAGGAAGGCCACAAACCAACAAGAAGGGAAGTTCTTTCAGCCATCACTCATCCCAGCTCTGCAAACTATTCTTATCACCATGGAAAGGCAAAACTACAGGCAGACAAAGATCACAGAGACAACACCAGAGAAGGAGACAGACCTAACCAGTCTTCCTAACAAAGAATTCAAAATAAAAATCATGAACATGCTGACAGAGATGCAGAGAAATATGCAAGAGCAATAGGATGAAGTCCGGAGGGAGATCACAGATGCCAGGAAGGAGATTACAGAAGTGAAACAAACTCTGGAGGGATTTATAAGCAGAATGGATAAGTTGCAAGAGGCCATTGACGGAATTGAAACCAGAGAACAGGAACGCATAGAAGCTGACATAGAGAGAGATAAAAGGATCTCCAGGAATGAGACAATATTAAGAGAACTGTGTGACCAATCCAAAAGGAACAATATCTGTATTATAGGGGTACCAGAAGAAGAGAGAGAGAAAGAGAAAAAAGTGTCTTTGAAGAAATAATTGCTGAAACCCTCCCCAAACTGGTGGAGGAAATAATCAAGCAGACCACGGAAATACACAGAACTCCCAACACAAAGGACCCAAGGAGGACAACACCAAGACAGATAATAATTAAAATGGCAAAGATCAAGGACAAGGAAAGAGTTTTAAAGGCAGCTAGAGAGAAAAAGCTCACCTATAAAGGAAAACCCATCATGCTATCAACAGAATTCTTGACAGAAACCTTACATGTCAGAAGAGAATGGCATGACATATTTAATGCAATGAAACTGAAGGAGCTTTAACCAAGGACACTTTATCCAGCACGACTACCATTTAAATATGTTGGTTGGATTAAACAATTCCCAGACAAGCAAAAGCTGAGGGAATTTTCCTCTCATAAACCACCTCTACAGGGCATCTTACAGGAACTGCTCTAGATGGGAGCACTCCTAGATAGAGCACAGAACAAAACACCCAACATATGAAGAATGAAGGAAGAGGAATAAAAAGGGAGAGAAGAAAAGAATCTCCAGACAGTGTATATAACAGCTCAATAAGTGAGCTAAGTTAGTCAGTAAGATACTAAAGAGGCTAACCTTGAACCTTTGGTAACCACAAATGTAAAGCCTGCAATGGCAATAAGTACATATCTTTCAATAGTCACCCTAAATGTTAATGGGCTGAATGCACCAAACAAAATACATAGAGTAATAGAACGGATAAAAAAGCAAGACCCATCTATATGCGGCTTACAAGAAACTCACCTCAAACCCAGAGACATGCACAGACTAAAAGTCAAGGGATGGAAAAACATATTTCAGGCAAACAACAGCGAGAAGAAAGCAGGGGTTGCAGTACTAATATCAGACAAAATAGACTTCAAAACAAAGAAAGTAACAAGAGATAAAGAAGTACACTACATAATAATAAAGGGCTCAGTCCAACAAGAGGATATAACCATTCTAAATATATATGCACCCAACACAGGAGCACCAGCATATGTGAAACAAATACTAACAGAACTAAAGGGGGAAATAGACTGCAATGCATTCATTTTAGGAGACTTCAACATACCACTCACCCCAAAGGATAGATCCACTGGGCAGAAAATAAGTAAGGACACGGAAGCACTGAACAACGCAGTAGAGCAGATGGAACTAATAGACATCTACAGAACTCTACGTCCAAAAGCAACAGGATATACATTCTTCTCAAGTGCACATGGAACATTCTCCAGAATAGACCACATACTAGGCCACAAAAAGAGCATCAGTAAATTCCAAAAGATTGAAATTCTACCAACCAATTTTACAGACCACAAAGGTATAAAACTAGAAATAAATTCTACAAAGAAAACAAAAAGGCTCACAAACACATGGAGGCTTAACAACATGCTCCTAAATAATCAATGGATCAATGAACAAATTAAAATAGAGATCAAGGAATATATAGAAACAAATGACAACAATAACACAAAGCCACAACTTCTGTGGGACGCAGCAAAAGCATTCTTAAGAGGAAAGTATATAGCGATCCAGGCACACTTGAAGAAGGAAGAACAATCCCAAATGAATAGTCTAACATCACAATTATCAAAACTGGAAAAAGAAGAACAAATGAGGCCTAAAGTCAGCAGAAGGAGGGACATAATAAAGATCAGAGAAGAAATAAACAAAATTGAGAAGAATAAAACAATAGCAAAAATCAAGGAAACAAAGAGCTGGTTCTCTTAGAAAATAAACAAAATAGATAAGCCTCTAGCCAAACTTATTAAGAGAAAAAGAGAATCAACACAAATCAACAGAATCACAAATGAGAACAGAAAAATCATGACAGACTCCACAGAAATACAAAGAATTATTAAAGACTACTATGAAAACCTATATGCCAACAAGCTGGGAAACCTAGAAGAAATGGACAACTTCCTAGAAAAATACAACCTTTCAAGACTGACCAAGGAAGAAACACAAAAGTTAAACAAACCAATAACGAGCAAAGAAATTGAAATGGTAATCAAAAAACTACCCAAGAACAAAACCTCCAGGCCGGACGGATTTACCTTGGAATTTTATCAGACACACAGAGAAGACATAATACCCATTCTCCTTAAAGTTTTCCAAAAAATAGAAGAGGAGGGAATACTCCCAAACTCATTCTATGAAGCCAACATCACCCTAATATCAAAACTGGGGAAAGACCCCACCAAAAAAGAAAATTACAGACCAATATCCTTGATGAATGTAGATGCAAAAATACGCAATAAAATATTAGCAAACCGAATTCAAAAATATATCAAAAGGATCATACACCATGAACAAGTGGGATTCATCCCACGGATGCAACGATGGTACAACATTCAAAAATCCATCAACATCATCCACCACATCAACAAAAAGAAAGACAAAAACCACATGATCATCTCCATAGATGCTGAAAAAGCATTTGACAAAATTCAACATCCATTCATGATAAAAACTCTCAGCAAAATAGGTATAGAGGGCAAGTACATCAACATAATAAAGGCCATATATGATAAACCCACAGCCAACATCATACTAAACAGCGAGAAGCTGATAGCTTTTCCTCTGAGATCGGAAACAAAACAGGGATGCCCACTCTCCCCACTGTTATTTAACATAGTACTGGAGGTCCTAGCCATGGCAATTAGACAAAATAAAGAAATACAAGGAATCCAGATTGGTAAAGAAGAAGATAAACTGTTACTATTTGCAGATGACAAGATATTGTACATAAAAAACCCTAAAGACTCCACACCAAAACTACTAGAACTGATATCGGAATACAGCAAAGTTGCAGGATACAAAATTAACACACAGAAATCTGTGGCTTTCTGATACACTAACAATGAACCAATAGAAAGAGAAATCAGGGAAACAACTCCATTCACAATTGTATCAAAAAGAATAAAATACCTAGGAATAAACCTAACCAAAGAAGTGAAAGACCTATACGTGAAAACTGCAAGACACTCTTAAGAGAAAATAAAGGGGACACTAACAAATGGAAACTCATCCCATGTTCTTGGCTAGAAAGAATTAATATTGTCAAAATGGCCATCCTGCCCAAAGCAATATACAGATTTGATGCAATCCCTATCAAACTACTAGCAACATTCTTCAATGAACTGGAACAAATAATTCAAAAATTCATATGGAAACACCAAAGACACCGAATAGCCAAACCAATCCTGAGAAAGAAGAATAAAGTAGGAGGGATCTCACTCCCCAACTTCAAGCTCTACTGCAAAGCCATAGTAATCAAGACAATTTGGTTCTGTCACAAGAACAGAGCCACAGACCAGTGGAACAGATTAGAGACTCTAGACATTAACACAAACATATATGGTCAATTAATATTTGATAAAGGAGCCATGGACATACAATGGTGAAATGACAGTCTATTCAACAGATGGTGCTGGCAGAACTGGACAGCTACATATAGGAGAACGAAACTGGACCATTGTCTAACCCTATATACCAAAGTAAACTCAAAATGGATCAAAGACCTGAATGTAAGTCATGAAACCATAAAACGCTTAGAAAAAAACATAGGCAAAAACCTTAGACATAAACATGAGTGACCTCTTCTTGAACATATCTCTCCAGGCAAGGAAAACAACAGCAAAAATGAACAAGTGGGACTATATTAAGCTGAAAATCTTCTGTACAGCAAAAGACACCATCAATAGAACAAAAAGGTACCCTACAGTATGGGAGAATATATTTGCAAATGACAGATATGATAAAGGCTTGACATCCAAAATATACAAAGAGCTCACACACCTCAACAAACAAAAAACAAATAATCCAATTAAAAAATGGGCAGAGGAACTGAACAGACAGTTGTCCAAAAAAGAAATACAGATGGCCAACAGACACATGAAAAGATGCTCCACATCGCTAATTATCAGAGAAATGCAAATTAAAACCACAATGAGGTATCACCTCACACCAGTAAGGATGGCTGCCATGCAAAAGACAAACAACAACAAATGTTGGCGAGGTTGTGGAGAAAGGGGAACCCTCCTACACTGCTGGTGGGAATGTAAATTAGTTCAACCATTGTGGAAAGCAGTATGGAGGTACATCAAAATGCTCAAAATAGACTTACCATTTGACCCAGGAATACCACTCCTAGGAATTTACCCTAAGAATGCAGCACTCAAGTTTGAAAAAGAAAGATGCACCCCTATGTTTATCGCAGTACTATTTACAATAGCCAAGAATTGGAAGCAATCTAAGTGTCCATCCGTAGATGAATGGATAAAGAAGATGTGGTACATATACACAATGGAATACTACTCAGCCATAAGAAGAAAACAAATCCTACCATTTGCAACAACATGGATGGAGCTAGAGGGTATTATGCTCAGTGAAATAAGCCAAGTGGAGAAAGAGAAATAACAAATGATTTCACTCATCTGTGGAGTATAAGAACAAAGGAAATACTGAAGGAACAAAACAGCAGCAGAATCAGAGAACCCAAGGATGGACTAACAGTTACCAAAGGGAGAGGGACTGGGGAGGATGGGTGGGTAGGGAGGGATAAGGGTGAGGAATAAGAAAGGAGATATGACGATTAGCATGCATAATGGGGGGGGGGTGAGAAAGGGGAGGGCTGAACAACACAGAGAAGACAAGTAGTGATTCTACAACATTTTGCTATGCTAATGGACAGTGACTGTAAAGGGGTTTGTGAGGGGGAACCTGGCATAGGGGAGAGTCTAGTAAACATAATATTCTTCATGTAATTGTAGATTAATGATAATAAAAAAAAAGAAAAGAAAAGGGGAATTAGTCTCTGATAGGATAATACTAACTATAAATCAACGATTAAAGCATGCTTTAAATATCCCTAATTTTGATCCTTTAAAGGGTGTCAGATGATCAGCTATGGAATTACATTTTTCTGATAATATTCCTTTCTCTTAAAAAAAAAAAGCAGTTGCTGTGTGGTGATCTCCAATAAGTTCTTCACAATGATATAAAGCATATATCAAAGTGTGGGCAAAGTGTCTGTTTGTATTTATACAGAGGATCAAAGCCTAATTTGGCTACCCAGAAAACGAATTAAGATACGATATGAAGAAGAACTTCCAACATCAACATTTTCTGGAAGAGTCATTCCAGAAGATGAACATCAAAAGCCTTCAACAAAGATCCTGGCACTGTTGCAGTTGTAGCTGCATTCATCCCACTGGTTCCTGGACTTGCCATTGGAACGAAGAAGGAGATATCTAAGCTGGCCTGTGCATACAGTAAAACAACAAAATTGAGGGGATCTATACTGTCGGAACTCAACCAAGCGTTAGGAGAAGTGCAAGTTGCAGCACCCCAAAATCTTGCGACTACAGACTATCTACTGTTAAAAGAACATATGGGATGTGAACACTTCCCAGGAATGTGTTGTTTTAATTTGTCTGATTTTTCTCAAACTATTCAAATTCAGTTAGACAATAGCCATCATATCATTGATAAGTTTTCACAAATGCCTAGGGTGCCTAACTGGTTTTTTTGGTTTCAGTGGAGATGGCTGGTAATTCTAGGTCTGCTTTGGTTATGTAGCTGTATTCCTATTATGTTAATGTGAGCATGCAATTTAATTAGTAGTTTAAAACCTATACATGCTTATGTTACTCTACAAGAAGATATGTCAAGAAATAATCAATCTTCCTATGTTTTCTTCCACCTGCTACTTCTATAGCTTTTCTTCTTCCTTCCTAATTACAACCCTTAAGTAGAATTCGTGCCTCATAATGAAATTACTGAGTATCATAATTCTTCCAAGTGGTAAAGATACCTCAAGACAAATGCTGGGTATAGAAGCCACAGGGCATTAATATGCAAAGAAGTAAAAAGCTAACCTTTTCAAACAATAAGGCTTCTCTCTCACTTACCAACTTTACATTTCCCTGTATGGCCCCGGAAGATGACTGGTTAGCCAGAGACGGGTAAGATTCCTCAAGGGAGGAGCAACCTAAGACAGGCACAGTCGCAGGGGGGCCGTCAGGTGAGAAATTGGGGATCAACAGAGGTGAGGCTTAGAACCTCACCCCCCTATTCTGAGAGAAACCCTCTCTGGTCCAGATAAGCCCTCACTGGCCCTTGTATACCTATAGGTATGTAGATACACTAAGGCCAAGTAAGAGATTCTGGAAATATTGCGGTTTTACCTACACCTAGTCCTCTCCTTTATTCACTACATACCTCTGTTTGCCCAAGTGCTGCTTATCCCCTCCAGATTTTGCCTCTATACTGGTTAGAAAAGAAAGACAAGGTCATTTTCTCCCAAATTCAGCACTTATTACCGCCTACAATTTTATTGGATGTTTACAGTATGGGCCAGTCAAGAGCTTTACATGGATTATCTCATTTAATACTCAAAACCATCCTATCTTTATTTAGGAAGCCAAAACTAAGAGTTGTTAAGGCTTTCACTTAGATTTCACTTAGTGAATCTGAGGGCCATGAGAAAGGTTTATGAAAACGAGCATATACCAACAAAGGGAAATCCATTTAACGCAGAGTTGAGAGAGGTTGTCTAGCCAATGTGAGTATAATCAAATCATCAGAAAATCTAAACTTGATTTAGATATTCGAATCAAAATTTGAAATCTCATTTTCAATGAGATTTCATTCACCTGAGATTTCACAGATGGTCAGTAACACGTAGGCCTCTCTGGTTCCAGAGCCACGCCTCTTTCACCACTATGCTGCGCCACTTTCTAAGATCAGAACTAACCTAAACCATTCTCTATGTTCCCCCTTTCCTCTTAAACTCAACCTTTACCAGACCTTCCAGAAGTTGGGGAATATATAAGAAGAAAGTTCTCTGCTATCTGGGCATACTTTGTTTTCCACACAGAATGAAAGGAAAGAATGAACCATAAAGAGAAAGAAAACTTAATACTCTTCCTGGCTCTGTCCTTAAAAGTCCATACCTAGTAGGAAACTGAGTTGTGCATCATTTGGGTTCTGTGTGGTCCTTGACACAAATTGGAGCTGTTTGTGTAAAATAAGGAGAGAAAGCATTAATTCAAGCTGTGGGGTTAACTTATTTTGTTTCAGGTTTATTTTGTTTTCCCGTCTATGTTTGAAATTCATAAATGCATACTGTATTGTGTATTAAATTGCATCATCCACTATGTGTATTATAGAACTAGGCATATATCACAGAGATATCATAAAATTATTTTTAAAAGTGAATACTCTTTGTTAACTGTTCAGAGTAATGCAAAAGTATGGCAAAAACATTACTATTAAGACTAAGCATTCTTAGTCTGGTTGATTAAGGTGGATTGTAATTGTTGGTATTAAATGACTTGTCACATTTTCTTAGCACTTTTCAGTTTATGAAACCAATGACTTATTTCATCTGACATAATATGATGGTGAAGTACATTAAAGATACTAATATCATTTTTTTCACCAGTGAGGAAAATAAGACACAAAAAGATCAAGTCACTTGTCCAAAGTCACAGCTAGTAAAGGGTTGTCTGGCTAGGGTTTGAATCCAAGTCTGACTTCACATCCAAGCTGCTCCCGTAATACTGCACTGCTTTCTTGACAGCTAAGATAGCATTGGTTTATGAGTTTGTTTAGATTTTCTGATGATTTGATTACACCCACATTGACTAGACAACCTCTCTCAACTCTGTGTTAAATAGATTTCCCTTTGTTGGTATATGTTCATTTTCATAAACGTTTTTATGACCCTCAGAAAATATTTTAAATTGCTTTCTGCAAATAATTTCAAGTTAACCAAAATGTCTTTGAATGATAGCAATAGAAAATGAAGGAAACCTAATATATTCCAGATAACCTTTTTTTAAATTTTTTTATTTTGATATCATTAGTGTACAATTACTTGAACATTATGGTTACTAGACTCCCCCCATTATCAAGTCCCCCCCACATACCCCATTACAGTCACTGTCCATCAGCGTAGTAAGATGCTATAGAATCATTACTTGACTTCTCTCTATATACTGCCTTTCCCATGTTCCCCCACACACATTATGTGTGCTAATTGTAATGCCCCATTTTCCCCCTTATCCCTCCCTTCCCACCCACCCTCCCCAGTCCCTTTCCCCTTGGTAACTGTTAGTCCATTCTTGGGTTCTGTGAGTCTGCTGCTGTTTTGTTCCTTCAGCTTTTTCTTTGTTCTTATACTCCACAGATGAGTGCAATCATTTGGTACTTGACTTTCTCCACCTGGCTTATTTCACTGAGCATAATACCCTCTAGCTCCATCCATGTTGTTGCAAATGGTAGGATTTGTTTTCTTCTTATGGATGAATAATATTCCCTTGTGTATATGTACCACATCTTCTTTATCCATTCATCTACGGATGGACACTTAGGTTGCTTCCATTTCTTGGCTATTGTAAATAGTGCTGCGATAAACATAGGGATGCATATGTCTTTTTCAAACTGGGCTGCTGCAACCTTTTATATGTTAATAAGTGAGGTAATTAATGAATGTATCTGTCCATAAGCCATAGGAGATGGGTGCTCTCATCCCCACCTCACAGGTGAGATCTCAGAAGCCCAGAGCACTTCAGTAATTTCCCAGGATAATTCCTTTGGTTGTCTGTGGGATTCAGCATAATCTTGCCTGGTTCCTAAATCTGTGTTCTTTTCACTCTACCACTAGGGGCTTAGGACTTAATTTCTGGATATTTTGTGTCTATGATTATTTTTTTAAATGAGTATTGTACATATTCTTTGAATTTTCAAATATTTTTGGAATTTAGTTCTAGCTTTTATTTAAAATGAAACTAGTTATGTTGTATTAGTCTGCTTATGTGCAAAAGTGTTACAATATTTTAATTATGATAATATACTTAATTGGCAACTTAAATTATATGAAATATTTTTTAGAACAAATAAATCAGCTACAATTATACCAAATGAATGATACAGAACATATTATTCATATGACAGTAAGTTCTGTCCTTATCCAGAACTCATTGGCACTCACTTCATGCACATTTTTAGCAAGTACAGTGATTTTTGACTTCCCAAGTCATAGCTGGTTAAAAAACTCAAATTAGAAAATAGAGGAAGGAGATGTTAAAGGTGGACTGAGAGACACATTAATATATAAGTGATTGCTGAGTGAGAAGATGAAAAAAATACCAAGATAGATACAAGTATTTTACAATGGGTAGCACACCAGTTGCATATTATGGAGGGACATATACTCATTTATTCCTTTATTGAAAAATGTTATTTATTCCATAAACTATCTACCTAAATTCATCACAATAATAATAAACTGAAGTCCATAATAACTATGAATAATTTAAACCAAAAGAGGCAATGGAATCAGAGTATCAGATCCAGAAGAGATCTTAGAAATGCACCATGTGAGTTAAAGCTCTCATTTTTGTATGAAACCAATTAGTCTCAAAAAAAGTTAACTAACTGCTTAAAGCTGCCCAACTTCATCTGAAGAGAGTCTCAGAGCTAAGAAAATTACTCAGATAGCCGGAGTGCTCACCGCACTGCCTCCCTTGTCCAGCTGCATTATGCATTGAGGTTGCTATTTAGCAAGTGCATTACACAACAGTGTCTTCGTAAAGATTCCATTTAAAAAGAAACAGTTATTCCTTTTAAATAGTGGAGCTGGAGAAACAGTAAGTTCCTGTTATCTTTAAAAATCACTTCTGTGGAGCGTCTCATACCCTTAGGAAATGAGGTAAATCTGCTGTTGCTGTATGCTAAAATTTTAACTATCATGGACAAATAGGTCACCCATTTCCTGCTCCTTTTCACTAATCCCGATGGGCCTCTCTTTTGGAAGAAAATGAGCTGGAGAATGTGACTGAGAATATACACTTTGGTTCCCTGAAATGGATAGATGTGACTTAATTTTCTCACAGCAGTCTGAGGGCATCAATTAGAAATGAAGGAAAGGTCAAGATGAGAAAGCAGAAATGATTAAAATAAAAGAAAAATCAACCTAAGTTCCAAGAAAATTTCACTGAAGGTGAAAAGGAAAGTAGGCAGAGTAGAGGAGCAGCAGAATGGGAATCACATTAATATTAAATAGGAAGGAAATGCAGGAGTGGGGAGTGCAGGGGAGGAACCAGCTGCTAGAGGTGCAGAATAGATGAGGAGAGCTTAGATTCTTTCTAAGAATCTGTGACTATCATAAAGGTAGCAGAGATTTAAAAAGGGAGGGAGGAAGGGAGAGAGAGAGGAAAGGAAGAAAGGAAGGAAAAAGGAGAAAGGGAAAAGTAGTTACTGTTTTCCCTTTTGACAGCACATTTTGCAGACTTTCCTCTGAGCCTGCTCCCCAAGGAAGTCCATGTTCTACTTTGCTTCCCTCCAGGCCCCAGGCCCCTTACCCTGCTGCACCACGTAGACTTCAGGAGTCAGTGAAGTGACCCCCAGCCACAGATACCATCAGAAGTGGGAGCACCAAGTCCTCTGGCTCTGATCAGCACTGATGGTTTTCCTCAGTGCTTATTTCACTAGAGTCACAGGCTGCCCTGACAGTGAGCAGGCCAAGTTATGACTGTAAAAGCCCTAACAGGCAGTGACACTGTGCTAGTAGTGGGGAAGTGGAAGACAGAGAGGGACAGAGAGACAGAGACAGAGGGAGAGAGAATATATGTGTGAGTCATAAGCCAGTTCCTGCACCACTTCAGGCCTTAGGTATAACATTCAGATACATGAAGTAGACTTACTTAAAAATCCATCAGCTGTTCAAAAATAGCCTAATTGTTCAAACCGATGAAAGTTCTGTGATGATCAGTCTGTCTTCTTTTGCAATTTCAATTTATTACTCTCTACCCATAGGTTTATTCAAACCCGAATTATCTCCTATGAAAAAAATAAAGACAGACTAACTTTGCTTCCCTCCTTTTAATGCCCTGCTTCCCTGGGAAACCCTCTGGAAAAATGTAGTCACTTTCTCCTTATGTTCTACATCAATGTTCTAACTCCTCTTCCACTTCTGAAGCCTTAACTGTCATTCCCCTGCCACTGTGCTTGCTTCAGAACATCATCTCATTGCAGTCTCTCCTCAGACCTGACCCATCCAGCCCCTTCAACAGCACGATCGTATTGTCCCTCCCCTTTGTCTTGAAGCTCTCTCTTAACTTCTGTAATTGTCCTATCTTCTGGGTCATCTCTGCCTCTTTATAGTTCTCAGTCACTCCCAGCTCTCTGTCACAGCAGCTACCAGTGTCAAAGTTCTCTAGACTCTGGTCCTTTGCTTTCTTCTCTTACACCATTCTCTCAATTCTGAGCAAATTCTTTGGGGTAGCTTCATCTACATGCTGATATGAAGATGATTCAGTAATGGCAAGTTCCACAGTCAGTTAAAACAGTGTTCAGAGGAAAAAGAGAACCATCTTTTCCTGTGGTCCTTTTTAGTGTGTGGGTAAACCTTTCTCAAGAAGCTAATGAGCAGATTTTCTGGCCAAAATTGGGCTACATGTCAACAAATACTTGTTGAGCCAATGACAGACCAGAATGATGGAATTTCTGTGGAGGCTAATACTAATCATCCTGAGAAGGGATGGTAT
Source organism: Manis pentadactyla (assembly GCF_030020395.1). Lineage (NCBI taxonomy): Eukaryota > Metazoa > Chordata > Mammalia > Pholidota > Manidae > Manis > Manis pentadactyla. Next base: position 95,443,803 of record NC_080029.1, on the reverse strand, counting down.
TTGTCAGGGTCGAGAAGGAGAGTTTAGTAGAAAACATTTTAGCTAAGTGTGGCTAAAGTGTAGGAATACCACAAGGTACAATTTAGTTCCCTGAGTCTAGTTACAGGAGCCCATGAGGGAAGCAGGGAGGTTTACCATTTTAGATGTGAAGGGGAAAAAGGGATCAAGCAGTGTGGAGAGGATCTCTGAGTAGGTATATGGCCTTTGGCACAAATGTTTTTGATGCCATTTGTTGATCTCTTGTGTGTTGATTTTTAATGTGAGCTTGTATTCAACATATGGATTAATTCTCTTTTTGGCTTTAATAGTTCGTGGATTTTCGTGTGTGTGTGTGTGTGTTTATGTATGTCATTACACCATCTGTAAATAATCACACACTATTTCATCCCTTCCAATCTATATACATATTATATATTTTTCTAAAATTATTGAGTTGACCAGAATCTCTGTGCTGTATTGAAAAGTAGCAGTGATAGCAGGCACCCTTGGCTTATTCCAGCTTTAAACCCAAGGCATCTAAATTTTCTTCATTATGTTTACTATTTTCTGAAGGTTTCTATTAGATAACCTCATCATCTCCTTTCTATTCCCAGTGGCTCTTCGTAGTTTAATCCCTCATTATCTCTCTGCAGGAATATTGCAATAGCCTCCTAACAAATTTATCTGCCTCTGGCCTCACCCACAGCAAATTCCTCTTCTACACTGTGATCAAGATTGTATTTATGAAAAGCAAATCCAGTCATGACTCTTCATGTTTAAAATCCTTCATTAGCCCTGCAAAATGTAGAGAACGCACAGAGCTAGGTTGCTTGTGGAAAAATGCCAACTTTCTATGTTAAACAGAACTTCACCTGATGCAACTTCCTGTTAGTTAGGAGAATAGATGGCTGGCAAAAGGCAAATACCTTGATGTTTAACAGACAAGCGCTGTGCCCTGTCAAGTCAAAGTTTTCACTATGATTCACAATTAGCCTTCTCAGAAGAGCTTTTAATAAGGTTTCTCTCTCCTATTTTTCCCAAGCATTCCCCTGCCCTGCTCACAAGTTATACCCCCATTATCTCTGTCACAGACTCCCCATTCCACTGCTGACAAAATTCCGTTCTCAAGTGGATCTTGGGGTTACTTTCATATAAAATAAAGCCTGTGATTGCTTTTTCCCAGTTTTATTGAGATATAATTGGCATATATCACTGTATAAGTTTAAAGAGTACAGCATAATGTCTTTACTTACATGTACTGTGAAATGATTATCAGAATAATTTAGTTGACATCTATCATCTCTTACAGATAAAATTTTTTTAAATTTCTCCTTGTGATGAGAACTATTAGGATTTACTTTCTTAATAACTTTCTTATACACCATGTGTTTTGACCATAGTCATCATGTTGTACATTACTCATTTATCTGACAACTGGAAGTTTGTACCTTTTGACCAGAAAGTTTCTGATTTCAGTATGCAGAGGAACTGAAGCATGCTAAGCAACCCAGCCATGAGCTGATGTACTTTCCTTTTTTCCTCTCTTGGTAAGCAACCTAATTTTAGATTAAATTCCAGGTCTTTGGTCTTATTTTACACAGCACTGCTTTCTTTCTATCTTAAGCTATTTTTATAATCTCCTTTTATGTGCCCAGCATCTGTAATATTAACATTTGGACATTTCCACAACAAGCTTTGTTAGGTTAGACTTCCTGTATTTTCACATACGTATGTTTCCCTTTTCCCCTGTGAGCCTAAGCTCTTTCATTCATCTTTTTGTCCAGGATCCTCTGAAACCCAATGAGTGGGAATTCTTTTCTCTGTATAATTTCTCTATATTTTATGCATTTCACTGTACTTTTTACTATATTATAACTTCTTCTCTGAGATTGCCACACATAACTTGGCCCAGAGGTGGCTTGCGATAGTTTTTTTACAAATAAATGAATGAATGTATGAATGAAGGCTGAATATCTCAATGAATATTTTTGAGGCACAGACCTGACACAGTTCTTGGCTTATGGTCAATTTCCTTCATCTTGTTCTCACTGAGCAATAGCATTAAGCCTCTCTCATCCAAACCCTCCCCAAGAAGACCACCAAGAGGACTTCTGGTGGCAAAGTAGGCTCAGTTACTCAGGGATATACCTAACTGGGTCATGGAAACGCCCAGTACCTCATCAGTGCATTACTAGACACCTTTAGCATTCTGACGAATGGGAATACGGCAGCTCAGTTCCTGTCTGATGCTTTCACCACTGCTAAGAAACTCTCATTTTAGAATCACCCAATTGAAGAAAGTAAGAGTTCAGAGCAGAAAATGCTACCTGGCCTAAAGGTAGGGCTGTAGAATGGGCTGAGCAGTGTATTGCATGGAAGGGAGGGTGTGGGAACCTGAGGAAGCTATCAAAAGCTGAGAGAGAGTTTCTAACTGCACCAGCTTTGAAACTGAAGAAACAATAGTCAGGCCTCTTAACTAGAATAAGTGCCTCATTTAATTATCACACAGACCCGCAAAGTCAATATTACTCCCATTTTATAGATGAAAACCCTAGGGCTGAGTGAAATTAAGTCATTTAATGAAGGTTATATAGATAGTAACTTTCAAGGCCAAGTTACAAAATTAGGTCTGGTCTTACTCCAAAGAATTCATTGTTTTTATAGTTGTTAGTTTCTTAACCCTGTCTTACAACATACTTTTGTCTGAAAGCAGAAGTGGCTTCAGTTCATACTACCTTCACAGCCGCTCCACTCCCCAGTGTACCTTAGCCGGCAGCATATTTCAGTGCAGTATATCCAGCTATTTTTATAAAAGAGGGACTCAGCAAGCATTTAATGCCAGATATCACACAAACTGATCACCCACCTCTCACATACCGGGAAGCAAGAACAAGAGCAATTAGACTGAGGTGATTGATGACAGACTAAAGAAAAGAGGTGTGATACTTTTAAAAGAGGGTAGCATTAGTTTAAAAACAATGTGAATCAGAATTTAAGCTAAACTACAATTTCTGTAATTTGAGGAATAAAAAAAGAAATTAAACTTCTATTCCCATCTAGTTCAAAAATGTTTTGATTGTCATACTATATTTTTACATTGTAGAGAAATACAAAACTGGGAACTCATTCCGGATTTTCAGTAAAAATTCAAGGCTGTCATATAAAAGATATTTGATGTGTTTTGCTTGATCCCACTGGAAGAACTAAGACCAATGAAGGTAAGTTTCAGACAACATAAAACACTCACCAGTAGATAGGGCTGTACAGAGATAGGATGAGTTGCTTCCAGTGAGCCTGTCTCCTCAGATACTCAAGAATAAGTGGAGAAGCATTTATATGGGGTGTTTCAAGAAGATCAAAAACTCCAGTGAGATTGGATCAAATAATCTCTGAGGGCTTTCCGCAACATGTACTACTTTGGTTAAACCAAAGAAGTTTGGTCCATTTGAAAGGATCTCAACTTTCTTTGGTATTGAATATACATCTTATATTTACTTGGAAATAATGTAAATATCAGCAAATTTATATTTTATTATATCAATAAATTTATTGTTTCATATATCCAAATACTCTGTATCTACAGTCTCCATCTTGTCCCTCACTAATACTAAAAGTTAGTAAGTCTTTCCCCGTCCTAATTATCAGCACTTTGATATATTCTGACTTTCAGTGAACTTTAATCATCTTAATAAATAAATATACTTCCAGGTTTAAATATTCTTTTTAACAGGAGAACAAATTATTTTGATCAACTACAATACTATTATCTAGAAATAACCACTATAAATATTTTTGGTGTATCACTTCCAGACTTTTTCTACACATATGTGTATGTGTAAAAATGTTGCATAGTTTCTTTTTTTATTTTTTATTTTGTTATCATTAATATACAATCACATGAGCAACATTGTGGTTACTAGATTCCCCCCATTATCAAGTCCCCACCACATACCCCGTTACAGTCACTGTCCTTCAGCATAGTAACATGCTATAGAGTCACTACTTGTCTTCTCTGTGCTACACTGCCTTCCCCGTGCCCCCCACTACTTATGTGTGCTAATCGGAATGCCCCTTATTCCCCTTATCCCACCCTTCTCACCCACCCTCCCCAGTCCCTTTCCCTTTCATAACTGTTAATACATTCTTGGGTTCTATGAGTCTGCTGCTGTTTTGTTCCGTCAGTTTTTTCTTTGTTCTTATACTCCACAGATGAGTGAAATCATTTGATACTTGTCTTTTTCTGCCTGGCTTATTTCACTGAGCATAATACCCTCTAGCTCCATCCATGTTGTTGCAAATGGTAGGATTGTTTCTTTCTTACGGCTGAATAGTATTACATTGTGTATATGTACCACCTCTTCTTTATCCATTCATCTACTGATGGACACTTAGGTTGCTTCCATTTCTTGGCTATTGTAAATAGTGCTATGATAAACATAGGGGTGCATACTACTTTCCACAATGCTTGAACTAATTTACATTCCCACCAGCAGTGTAGGAGGATTACCCTTTCTCCACATCCTTGCCAACATTTGTTGTTGTTTGTCTTTCGAACGTTGGCCATCCTAACTAGTGTGAGGTGACATCTCATGGTGGCTTTAATTTTCATTTCTCTGTTGATTAGCGATGTGGAGCATCTTCTCATGTGCCTGTGGCCATCTGAATTTCTTCTTTGAAGAAGTGCCTGTTCAGATCCTTTGCCCATTTTTTAATAGGGTTATTTGCTTTTTGGGTGTTGCGGCATGTGAGTTCTTTATATATTTTAAATGTTAACCCCTTGTCAGATATGTCATTTAAAATTTATTCTCCAATACTGTAAGATGCCTTTTTGTTTTACTGATGGTGTCCTTTGCTGTATAGAAGCTTTTTAGTTTGATATAGTCCCACTTGTTCATTTTTGCTTTTGTTTCCCTTGCCCGGGGAGATATATTCATGAAAAAGTTGCTCATGTTTATATTCAGCAGGTTTAAATATTTATAAAGGACAAAGTCTAAGAATCCAGATATAAAATTTTTATTTAAAAGAAACCCTCATGGTACTTCCAATATTGGTTTTTGACATAATTTTGAAATCTATGTCTACTCCCATATTATTGGACATCACCCCAATTTTTACCTTATTTTTAGGAATCTGTTTACAACAAGAATCTTTGTACAGTCTGTTAGTTGATAAGCGTACATTCCCCTTTGTTATTTTCAGAGTCATGTGATCTTAAATATGAAGAAACAAAGCTTTCTACATCCTCTTATTTGTACAGATGATAAAAATTTAATCCCAAATTATTTAAATGTCCTATATGAGGCCATATTCTGCTTTTTAAAGACAGAATTCACATGGAACTCTATTTCCTAGTTCTTAGTCCATTTCCTACCTCTGTCTCTGTCTCCATACATATGTATATCTATCTATCTGTGTATATTTATATAGATATACTCACACACAGTTGTCCCCTCTTACAGTTTCACTTTCCACTGTTTCAGTTACCCATGGTCAACAGCGATCAAGAAGCAGATGATCTTCCTTCTAACATTTCAGTGTTAGCCTAACATTGCATCACAGTACCTGCATTATTCACTTCACTTCATCTTATCATGTAGGTATTTTATCATCTCATATCACCACAAGAAGGAGTGTGAGTAAGTGCAAAAGATATTTTGAGAGAGACCAACACATAACTTTTATTACAGTGTACAGTTTCAATTGTTCTATCTTATTTGCTATTGTTTTTAATCTCTTACTATGCCTAATTTATAAGTTAAACTTAATCATAGGAAGAGTTCGGTCCTATCTGTGGTTTCAGGCATCTATTAGAGGTGTTGGAACGAACCCCACAGATAAGGGGGACTACTGTGTATACATATTACATAAATTATATCTTGTACATATTATGCATAATTATTTATTATTACAAATTATAATCAATATATAAAATTGATATGAATGAAGATATGTCAGTGAATACAAAGATCGAGAATTTGGGCATCTTTGTAGGTTTGTTTTTGTTTTATGTTTGCTAGATAATTTTTAAAATATTTAGTTCTACCAATATGTATTTAACTTTTATTGTGATTCTTTGGGCTTAATTATTGACAAAGTAAATATTTATTCTCTCTTAGTGGAGCTTATGTAGAGGTAAGACAGAGAACTAAGAGTACAATTTCTGCATGGGTGGAAAGCACTACAATAGAGGACATAGAAGTACATCAAAGCATTACGTGCTGTGAGCTTGGGAAGGCTGGGAATGGTGCAAGGAAGGCATCCAGGGGAAGTGATGGCTAAGTGGAAAACAGAAATTACCCCCGGTCCAGCTAGCAACTTTTTCTGTTTTTCTAGCTCCATGGAAAATGCTGCTCTCCACCCACCTGCTCAATCAAGAATTCTCTTTTTAATTCTCATTCCTAGTTAGGTTGCCAAGACCTTTCAATTCTACCTCCTAAATTTTTCTCCTATCTTCAACTTTTTTACATCTCCATAATCACAACTTGCTTGGTTTATTCTGGTTTATTGAATATACAGGAGGCCTTCTTGCCTTTGGTCTGTTCTTTTCCTGGCCAATCCATTATGGATCCTGCCTAAGCTGGAGGCAGAATGGTGTGAAAGATTTCTCACCAAAACCCTGACGTACAGCTGTCAGACTTAATAAATATGGTTGATGTGTCCAGCCAAGTATTATATAAAAAACATGAAGACACTGTCTTCCTGATTTCCCTTTCCCTCCTTTCAACACTTCCACACAAGTCCCCCAACACCCGCCCCCTGCACACACACACACACACACACACACACACACACACACACACATTCTTGTTTCTAGAATACTTGTTGCTAGGACACAGCTCTGAGAAGGAGCCCAAGAATGGCAACTTTTGGCATTGAGTGAAGTAGCGGATGTAACCTAGATCCTCTCTTTCTGATCTTTCCTGTGCTGTCACCAAACTATCCTCACTGGCTATAAATGCTGTCAAGAAACCATCAGCAGCTTTGAATTCTCAGCTTTCAGTGAGTGAGGCTGTACTAAAAACCAAGACTGCCCATTGTCCCCTTTGCATTCTATGACCTCTTGTACTAAAAATGGCTACTAGATGCTTAAAGAAGATATCAGGCAAATGAAATCATCTTCTGAATTCCCAGGGATGCTAAGATACATTTGAATTTTTCATCCACAAAACGATTGTCAAAAAAAAAAAAGCTTTTTAAGTTTTTATATTATCAAATGTACATACTGTGGTTCAACAGCCCCCTCCCCTCCCCCCACACATCCACCCACTCCCCTCCCCCTTGGTAACCACGAGTCACTTCTCAGTGTCTATGAATCTAATGTTGTTCCTTCTGTTTTGCTTTGTTTACATATTCCACGAATAAGTGAAATCATATGGTATTTGTCTTTATCCACCTGGCTTATTGCACTGAGCATAACACCTCTATCCATCCACGGTTTGTCTCAAATGGTAGGATTTTTCTTTTTATGGCTGAATAATATTCCATTGTGTGTATGTACCACCTCTTCTTTCTCCATTCGTCTATTGATGGACACTTTGGTTGCTTCCATATCTTGGATATTGCAAACAGTGCAGCAATAAAAATAAGGGTGCATATATCTTTTCAAATTGGGATTTTGTTTTCTTTGGGTAAATTCCTAGAAGTGGAATTACTGGGTCAAATGGTATTTATATTTTTAGTTTTTTGAGGAACCTCCATACTGCTTTCCACAGTGGTTGCACCAATTTGCAGTCCCATCGACAGTGTAGGAGAGTTTCTGTTTCTCCTTACCTTCATCAACATTTGTAATTTCTTTTTTTTTGTGTGTGTGTGTGTGTGTTTCTGAGTTGTCTTCCCACTCATTTTTTAATTCTTTTCATCTTTCCCATATTTCTTTTTTTTTTTGAATTTTTTTTTTAAAATAATTATTTTTTATTGAAGGGTAGTTGACGCACAGTATTATATTACATTAGTTTCAAGTGTACAACACAGTGGTAAAACATTTATATACATAATTCTAGGTTCCAGCTATCACCCTACCAAGCTGTTACAATATCTTGACTATATTCCTTATGCTATACATTACATCCCGGTTACTTATTTATTTTACCATTGGAAGTCTGTCCTTTTTTTTTTTTTTTTTGTGAGGGCATCTCTCATATTTATTGATCAAATGGTTGTTAACGACAATAAAATTCTGTATAGGGGAGTCAATGCTCAATGCACAATCATTAATCCACCCCAAGCCTAATTTTCATCAGTCTCCAATCTTCTGAGGTATAACAAACAAGTTCTTACATGTAGAACAAATTCTTACATAATAATAAGTTACATAGTGAACAGTACAAGGGCAGTCATCACAGAAACTTTCGGTTTTGCTCATGCATTATGAACTCTAAACAGAGTCAGTTCAAATATGAATACTCATTTGGTTTTTATACTTGATTTATATGAGGATACCACATTTCTCTCTTTATTATTATGATTTTTAATAAAATGCTGAAGTGGTAGGTAGATACAAGATAAAGGTAGAAAACATAGTTTAGTGTTGTAAGAGAGCAAATGTAGATGATCAGGTGTGTGCCTGTAGACTATGTGTTAATTCAAGCAAGACCAGGGCAATAAAACATCCACGTATGCAGAAGATTTCTCTCAGAACAGGGGGGGTGAGGTTCTAAGCCTCACCTCTGTTGATCCCCAATTACTCACCTGATGGCCCCCCTGCGACTGTGCCTGTCTTAGGTTGTTCCTCCCTTGAGGAATCTTACCCGTCTCTGGCTAACCAGTCATCTTCCAGGGCCATACAGGGAAATGTGAAGTTGGTAAGTGAGAGGGAAGCCTTATTGTTTGAAAAGGTTAGCTTTATACTTCTTTGCATATTTATGCCCTGTGGCTTCTATGCCCAGCATTTGTCTTGAGGTATCTTTACCACTTGGAAGAATTATGATACTCGGTAAATTTGATATGAGGCACGAATTCTACTTAAGGGTTGTAATTAGGAAGGAAGAAGAAAAGCTATAGAAGTAGCAGGAGGAAGAAAACATGGGAAGATTGATTATTTCTTTGACATATCTTCTTGTAGAGTACTTCAGCATGTATAGGTTTTAAGCTACTACTTAAATTGCGCACACACATTAACATAATAGGAGTATAGTTACATAACCAAAGCATATCTGTAATTACCAGCCATCTCCAGTGAAACCAAAAAAACCAGTTAGGCACATTAGGCATTTGTGAAAACTTATCTATGATACGGTGGATATTGTCCAACTGAACTTGAACAGTCTGAGAGAAATCAGACAAATTAAAACAACCCATTCCTGGGGACTGTTCACATGCCATATGTTCCTTTAACAGTAAATAGTCTGTAGTTGTAAGACTTTGGAGCGCTACAATTTGCACTTCTCCAAATTCTTAGTTGAGTTCCAACAGTATAGATCCAGTCAAATTTGTTGTTTTACTGTATGCACAGGTCAGCTTAGATATCTCCTTCCTCATTCCCATGGCAAGTTCAGGAACTGGTGGGATGAGTGCATCTACAGCTGTAGCAGTGCGTGGATCTTTGTTGGGTTTTTTTGATGATCATCTTCTGGCATGAGTCTTCCAGAGAGTGCAGATGTTGGAAGTTCTTTTTCATATCGTATCTTAGTTCATTTTCGGGGTAGCCCAATTAGGCTTTGATCCTCTGTATAAACACAAACAGACCCTTTTCCTACACTTTTATATGCCCTTTATACCCTTGTGTAGAACTCGTTGGAGGTTACCACACAGGAACTGCCCTTTTTTTTTACTTTGTTTTTGGTATCACTAATCTACACTTACATGACGAATATTATGTTTACTAGGCTCTCCCCTATACCAGGTCTCCCCTATAAACCCCTTTACAGTCACTGTCCATCAGCATAGCAAAATGTTGTAGAATCACTACTTGCCTTCTCTGTGTTGTATAGCCCTCCCTTTTCTCCTACCCCCCATGCATGTTAATCTTAATACCCTCCTAC